>NW_016803631.1:2518446-2601341 GCF_001698545.2 Rhinopithecus bieti | reverse complement strand
AAGGAGTCGGGGAGGGGGAGGGGGGAAGAGGGGAAGGAAAAGGGCAGAGGGCAGAGGGCAGAGGGCGTAGGGCAGAGGCACCGGAAGGCACAGGCCGCGGCCCGAGGCTCATCGGCCGCGCCCTCTCCGGCTGCACACTGACCACGCATCGCGCGCCTTCTTGGTCTCCGGACAAGCGCAGCAAGGCTTCAGTGGCTTCTTCTCCTGAGGCTCAGGCGGGGCAGGGTTTGAGTCGACCAGACCCGGCATCTTTCGCGCCAAAAGCAGCTACGAGCGGAGACAGCCAAATCTATGCGAGCCTCCGCAAACGCCGATTTGTCCGCTGCCACTTCCGGCAGTCGCTCTAAAAAAAAAATACAGGAAGTCCTGCCTCTCTCTGACAGGTGGGGGGGCGGATTTAAAAGGGGCGCGTGCGCAGCAGAGGCAAAATTCCGGCCTTAACGAGAGGGTGCCTCATCAGCGCATGCGCAAGGAAGCCCGCTGACAGGTCACCTGGACTGTAGTATTTACACTCTATGACTCTAGGTTATAGAGAATTTGTTAAATCAACTTGGGGAGGGCTCACGAAGATGAAAGCAGCAAGACAACTGAGAGATCTTGTAACACCCGTTCTTCCCCACCCAGTATCGAAACGGAAGCCCAAGATGGTGAAATGATTTGTTCAAGCCAAACAGGAGAAACCACAAGTGAAAGCCAGTTCCCTTGATTAACAGACTAGTTTCCCCCTGTTTTTTATCTGCCTTCTTCCTGAACCCCACACACTGCAGGCCTTTCCTTTCATTGACCTATTTAAAAATGAATAGCAAAGACACAGAACCACCCAAACCACAACTATTGGGGGAATTTAAAAGGTTCTCTAACCCCCTATACATCTCCTACGCACATTAAATCCTCAGCTAATTTGCATTTATAGCCCATCTCCAACTGATTTGAGTTCAGTATGAATTATTCGGTCATATATTCGTTAATATACTGATGAGTAATATTGAAAAATACCATTTCCATAGCATTTCCTCAGGTACATAGGTAAACTGGTGCCCGTCTTATTTGCAACGAAATGGATATAATCATTGGATTTTTTTTCCTGCAGAGAACTGTTGGAAACAGGCAATAAACGCTATTTAATTTAATTTTATTTTGTTCTATTTTTTGGAGACAAGGTCTTGCTCTGTTGCCCAGGCTGGAGTGAAGTGGCATGATCTCAGCTCACTGCCACCTCCACCTCCTGGGTTCAAGCGATTCTCCTGCCTCAGCCTCCTGAGTAGCTGGGATTACAGGTGTGCACCACCACGCTCGGGTAATTTTTGCATTTTTTAGTAGAGACGGGGTTTTGCCATGTTGGCCAGGCTGGTCTCAAACTCCTGACCTCAGGTGATCCGCCGACATCAGCCTCTAAAAGTGCTGGGTTATAGGCGTGAGCCACTGCGCCCGGCCAATAACATCATTTTTTAAAGCAGGACTTCGAGGCCCTGTTCAATAGCCGCCTGGTGATGGGTATTTTTAAGTACTTAAACTTTCAGTATCACCTAATCAAAGTTTGTTTCTATATTATAGATATTTAGCTCAGGGAATCTACAGGTGTGTCTGTGAACTGGTGCTGTATAAGAGTAATTTCTATATGTGTATTTTTCTAGTTACTAAGACCATCCCCATTTTGTCATCTGAAAACTTTCAATGAGCATGATTTTTATTTCCTTCTTGATTGATATGTTTAATAATACAACATATTACCCTCATATTCTAAATTCACCCTCATCCATTAGTATCAATTCTTTCAACTAGGTGCTAACTCACATTGTTTAGAATCTTGCTAATCCAACAGTGCTTCCTGGATGAGCAATAGCAACATCACTTGTATCCTTAATATACAATAAAATGTGGTTCAACAAATCAATGGGGAAAAGAAAATAGGCTAACCATCTGGAGAAAATTGAACACTACATTAAAAGGAAGAGCTCCAAATGCATTAAAGGCCTACATAGGAAAGATTGAAATATGAAATTAATAGCAAATTGTGGAGGAGAATATTTTAATACTGAGGGATGGAGGAATAACTTATGTTACAACATTTCGAAAGTACAAATTGTATGTCAAAAAATTGAAGAAATTGCATCAAAATAAAGGCTTGGGGTTTTACATACATTACTATAGACAAAGTTAACAAATAGATGACAGAATTGGGAGAACATATTTGAAATCTAAATATTTAAAAAATTTTTTAGAGTTAAAAAAACTAATGTGTTCACTTAGAAGCTGTATTCAGTTGAAACAATGTCACCTTCAGCCACAATATCTTCCATATACATAGAGCTGTGGAGGTTGTGAGAGCCATCATTTAATCTTCATGGCAGTCGAAATTATTATCTGCATTTATAGATGGGGGAAAAATTGAAGTTCAGAGGTGTACATGATTTGTTCAAGGCTTCATAACTTGAAAGTGGCAGTACTGAGTCTCACCATCTTCTCCCTGTACTCTGTCTACTATCCTACTTAATTTATCTAAATGCAAGGCAAAGCCTAGTGCAGTGGCTCACACCTGTAATCCCACACTTTGGGAGGCTGAGGCAGGCAGATCATCTGAGGTCAGAAGTTCAAGACCAGCCCGGCCAACATGGTGAAAACCCATCTCTACTAAAAATACAAAAATTAGCCAGGAGTGGTAACCTGTAATTCCAGCTACTTGGGGGGATGAGGCATGAGAATCACCTGAACCCAGGGGGTGGAGATTTCAGTGAGCCAAAACTGTGCCACTGCACTCCAGCTTGGGTGATGTAGTGAGACTCTCAAAAAAATTTTAATTAATTAATTAATGCAAAGCAATTTTTTTAATTTTAAAACTAATCATTGATTTGTATTCACTTGTGCTATTGCGTTTTTATGTATAGGAAATGAACAAGGAAGAAAAGGAAGATAAATATCTAACAAGAGTTTAGAGAGTTAAGAGAATTGAGATGAACAGTAGGAACAGATTACAGACCCAAAGACTCAAAGAATTTTTCTGCAATAGAGACTTTGGCCCACTGTCCCTCCCTGCTTCAGGGAAGAAAGATTACTGGTTGTGATAACACTGTCTGTGACTTCCTCAGGTTAGCTAATACAGGCAGGCCTCAGGCAAAGAAATTGAGTAGCAGCCCTTTCTGCACCACACTTCCTTAACCTGCTATGTTCCAGACATTTACAAACCTTTGGTTTCCTTACTGAGCGCTGTAACCCTTACACTCTTTCAACAACTGCTTCTTCAGGATGAAATATTCTCCTGACTTTGAAAAAAAGGAACAGTGGCCTTTCCAAAGTGAAATATTTAGTCATTTATATCTAGCTACTAAACTATCCTCTTGTTTCAGGATGGTACAGCTAACTGACATATGTGGGTTACTTTTCCTTCCACCTTTTTTTATATGAAATAAGGTGGAGCACGCTGGCCCACACCTGTAATCCCAGCACTTTGGGAGGCTGAGGCGGATCACTTGAGGTCAGGAGTTAGAGACCAGCCTGACCAACATGGTGAAACCCCGTTTTACTAAAATACAAAAATTAGCTGGTCGTGATGGCAGGTGCCGGTAATTTCAGCTACTCAGGAGGCTGAGGCAGGAGAATCCCTTGAACCAGGGAGGCGGAGGTTGCAGTGAACCATGATCATGCCACTGCACTCCAGCCTGGGCAACAGAGTGAGACTTTGTCTCAAAATAATAATAATTTATATAAAGTAAGCTTTAAGGTCAACTTTTGATTTTTATGTTATCACTCTGCTTTTCTTCTTTCTCTTTATCATTTTTTCTTTTCCTACCTAGCCTAAATGCTTTTATACTTGTGGGATGGCCTGTTTTGGTATTAAAGGAAAAGTAGGAGTATATAACATGAAATTTATCATTTCCCTTTCTACCCCAACAAAATCTTAATAGCCCACTTCCCCAAGAAAATAATTTTAGAGAGCTGTAATTAGAGTTTAACACTAGGTGGCTGATCAGTACCAAATAATAAAAGATAAAATTCACCCATCTGTTTTACAAAGGCAACTCTGAGATTAGTTTGATTTGTACCTTTTATATCAAGCTCTTGCTCCTCAATTTTGATTTTAACCAGAATTGGAACTCTTTTAAACCTTTGGAACGCTTTGCTATCACTATAATTGCTAAATTAGTAGGCATTAAGACTTGAAGTGGTGACTGTTGTGGACTTTTTCATAACACAGTGAATATGTTTATTGTATGTTATTGAATGGGGACATTAGCTACCAGTGGCACCAAACAGCAATTTCGTGGATGCATGACAGCCCTGGCAATGCCAGAAGCAACAACTAAGAAAATACTTTCTAAAATCCTTCTATGATAAAGGTATTTTTAGCCATTTTTCAGGCCTAACTAATCCCAGGTGTGGCAGCTTTACCAAGTAAGACTGGGTAGTTGTTGGCAGAGGAGTGACACCATATGTTGAGAGATAAGAATTACAAGACTTAAATTTTCATTGGCCTAATGTACTATTTCTACTTTGTATAAGCTAACTTACAAAAGTAAGTAAGGTGATTTTTCTACTTATATCTGCCCCTGCAAATAAAAAAATGCTTTCCAATTTCCACAGGTAAATATGTACTGTACGACATTCTCTATATCTGCAATTTTATTCAAATTGCCTGCCGCAGTTTTATGAATGTTGGTTGTATTAGTCTGTTCTCATGCTACTATAAAGAAATACCCAAGACTGGGTAATTTGTAAAGGAAAGAGGTTTAATTGACTCACAGTTCTGCATTGCTGGGGAGGCTCCAGGAGACTTACAATCATGGTGGAAGGCAAAGGAGAAGCAGGGACCTTCTTTAGGAGATGGTAGGACAGAGTGAGTGCCAACAGGGGAAATGCCAGACACTGAAAAAACCATCAGATCATGTGAGACTCACTCACTATCATAGGAACAGCATGAGAGAAACTGCCCCCATGATCCAGTTACTTCCACCAGGTTCTGAGAGACAGGACTACCTGGATTTCCTAGGCAGACTAAGAATCCCTAAGCCTAGCTGGGAAAGTGACCACTTCCACCTTTAAACACGGGGCTTGCAACTTAGCTCACACACGATCAATCAGATAGTAAGGAGAGCTCACTAAAATGCTAATTAGGCAACAACAGGAGGTAAAGAAATAGCCAATCATCTGTTGCCTGGGAGCACAGCGGGAGGGACAAGGATCCGGATATAAACCCAGGCATTCGAGCTGGCAAGGCGGCAACCCTCTTTGGGTCCCCTCCCTTTATATGGGAGCTCTGTTTTCACTTGATTAAATCTTACAACTGCACTCTTCTGGTCCGTGTTTGTTACTGCTGGAGCTGAGCTTTCGCTCTCTGTTCACCACTGCTGTTTGCCGCCCTCGCAGACCCGCAGCTGACTCCCATCCCTCCGGATCCGGCAGGGTGTCCATGTGCTCCTGATCCAGTGAGGCGCCCATTGCTGCTCCTGATCGGGCTAAAGGCTTGCCATTGTTCCTGCATGGCTAAGTGCCTGGGTTCGTCCTAATCTAGCTGAACACTAGTCACTGGGTTCCACGGTTCTCTTCCGTGACCCACGGCTTTTAATAGAGCTATAACACTCACTGCATGACCCAACATTCCATTCCTTGGAATCCGTGAGGCCAAGACCCCCAGGTCAGAGAACAGGAGGCTTGCCACTGTCTTGGACGTGGCCCACCGCCATTTTGGAAGCAGCCCACCACCATCTTGGGAGCTCTGGGAGCAAGGACCCCTGGTAACAGTTCCACCCTTGACACGTAGGGATTACAATTCAAGATGAGATTCTGGGTAGGGACACAGCCAAACCATATTAATTGGTGGAAGCCTCCAAGCAGTTAGGTCACAGATGAAGGACAATTTATTACTTATAGCAATAGCAGTAGCAGAATATCAGCATTTTTGTGCCAGTTCCCTGAGCTCCAAGTCCACGGGGTGATGTAAAGAAACCCAGATGGTATCCACATATGCATTGGGTTGAATTATAGGAAAGGAATAGTGAGCTTAGGAAACTCAAATCTTTAGTTGTGGGCAGTAAAAATGTCTGACTTTTGCTCCCAAAATAGACGCTACCTTTGTCTTCCAAGATTGTTTCCAACACAAAGGAACAAAGGCAAACAGTGCTACCCATTGAAAGACATGCAGAAGGCCGGGCACGGTGGCTCACACCTGTAATCCCAGCACTTTGGGAGGCCGAGGCAGGCAGATCACAAGGTCAAGAGATCAAGACTATACTGGCCAACATGGTGAAACCCTGTCTGCACTAAAAATACAAAAATTAGTTGGGCGTGGTGGCACGTGCCTGTAGTCCCAGCTACTTGGGAGGCTGAGGCAGGAGAATCGCTTGAATCTGGGAGGCAGAAATTGCAGTGAGCCAAGATCATGCCACTGCACTCCAGCCTGGTGACAGAGTAAGACTCTGTCTCAAAAAAAAAAAAAAAAAAAGACATGCAGAAACATGTGCGCCCATGGAGAATTATCTCCCAACATTACTATGTACTTCATTTTAATTAAATTTTATGAACTAATATCCCTCTTCAATATCAAAGTTATTTTAATACAAGTAACCTAAATGACACGACCTAATTTCACAAAGGTTGTATATTAGTCATTTATTGCTATTACTATGGACTGAATGTTTGTGTCCTGCCATAATTTATATACTGAAACCCTAATTCCCAATGTGATGATATTTGAAGATGGAGCCTTTGGGAGATAAGTAGGTTTAGATGATGTCATGAAGATGGAGACCCCATGATGGTATTAGTACTCTTATAACAAGAGAAAGAGACCAGAGCCCTTTTGTTGTACCATGTGAGGATACAACAAGAAGGCAGCCCTCTGTAAGTCAGAAGTAAAGCCAGGATCCTTGCCAGGAACTGAATTGACTGGCACCTTGATCTAGGACTTCCTAGTTTCCAGAACTGTGAAAAATAAATATCTGTTGTTTAAGCCACCCAGTCTATGGTATTTTGTTATTGCAACCCAAGGAGACTAAGACAGCTGTATAACAATATTACCACATACCTGGTGGTAAAACATATTTATTATCTCAGAGTTTCTGTAGGTCAACGGCATTACTTAAGTGACTTCTTTGATTAGGGTCTTACAAGACTTGAATCAAGCTTTCAGTCAAGACTTGGTCTCATCTGTGGTTCTACTGGGGAAGAATATGCTCCAATCTTATGTTATTGACAGAATTCAGTTTCTTGCTATTGTAGGACTAAAGGCTTTGGTTTCTTGCTGGCTATCAGTTGGAGGCTACCCTCAGCTCCTAGAGGCCTCCTGTAGTTCCTTGCCACATAGGGTTCCCAACATGGTCACTTACTTCCTCAAAGCCAGCAAGGGAGAGAGAGCCACCCAGAAATATGGGCATTACAGTCTTGTGTAAGAGAACCATGTAATTACATCTATCCTATCATATTTGGCATGTTCTATTGGTTAAAATACTCAAAAAGAGGGCATCACATGAGAACATGAACACCAAGAGATCAGGATCCAGGGGCCACCTTAAGAATCTGTCTACCACAGGTCGATTATCTAAAGTGAAAATTGATTATACAAATGGAGTCATTCCTGTTACACCCAACTAAAATTTAGAGTTAGAGGACCACAGGGGTGAAAAAACACTCAGGTCTCAAAAGCCTGCTCCAGAAACTATCCCAAAAGCCCAATCCAATGAAACAGCTGCTACAATTTTAAGACTAGTTTGACAACAAATGGCTGCCATGACTTCAAAGCTTGTTTTGCCTAGTAACTTTTGACACCCAGCAATCAGAGCTTTCCAGCTCCTGCAAAATGCCACAATCATCAGTGAACTTTCTTTCATAACTTATATGACCTTTCTCTTTTCCCAATGAAACCTCAACCATTTCCTTTTTTTTTGGAATATACTGGAGACCACCTCAGTTTGTGTGTTTGTCACAGATTGCAATCCTATTTCTTTGTTTATTCCAAAATAAACTCTTTTTGCTTGGAGATTAGCCTCTATATATTTATCTGTTATTGACATTACATGGTGTCAGAAGTGAGATGCAAAGCAGATTGACTTTGGAAAGAAAATGGCCCCTGGAACTATGGTGTGCAGCGCTCATAGTCAGACCCCTTGAGCCCCCTACTTCCACTGGTGATCTTTTTTCACCCCAGTGAGTTTTTCTTGGGTTAAACACCCTTTTTTTTTTTTTTTTTGGATTTGAGTTCTTCAGCTTTATTTGGGATTTCTTTATGAAGGGCCTTTCCTCTCCTATTTATTAGGACTCCTATTTATAAGGGATTTGAAGAAGGTTTTCTCGTTCTTCCCGGTGAGTATGTACTTCACTCTTTGGTTCATTTTGTGTGCTTGGTTTTTATTTTGGCTTTTGTGTGTTTGGCTTTGCACTGACTCACTTGGATACATTTATTTACACATGGGCTCCCCAAATTCAAAGATATACCAAAATAGCTCCCCCGCACTGGGAACTCGAGCTTGTTATATGCTTAAGTATTATGGTCCATCTTCCTATTCTTTTTTATCTCAATGGACCAATTACACTAAAGAAAATCTGGAATTACAATGGCCATCTCTTGAACTCCCTAAATTTGTTTTTCTTAAAACTAAATTAGAAGGCTATGGCTACAAAATTAAATTGCCTGAAAGGGGCATATACTTTAAGTGGTATCTTGAAGCATCTAAATATATTCCAGCCTCGAAAATCACCTAACTCCAAAATACCATCGCTAAGTTGACTGAGACAGATAAACAACTAAAGGAAGATTTAAAAAGGTCTTAGAAAATTAGAGTCTTTCTGTTCGCTGGTACCACCACCTCTGTCTCCTCTCTACCCTTCCCTTTCTGAAAACCATACTCAATCCTGATACTTTCTCCCCTACTACCCTCCCAGCTTCTGCTCCCCATCCTCAACCTATAAAAACTCGTCACTTTAGGATTAGACCCACTAACAATCCTGAGGTTCCTTAGATTGTCTGGGTCCTTGGAATAAGGCTGAAATCCATGTTAAAGCCAAGGAATTTCCTAAAGTTACCCAGGACCCTCTTTGCTTTGCTGATGAAGTTAACATTACAATTGAAGCTTACTAGGCCAGCTTCTCTGATCTTAATCAACTTGTCCACATGCTTGTGGGAGAAGGCCAGGCTAATCACTGGATGAAAAAGGTCAATTGTGCCTGGGCATGGTGGCTCACGCCTGTAATCCCAGCACTTTGGGAGGCTGAGGTGGGCAGATCACCTGAGGTCAGGAGATAAAGACCAGCCTGGCCAGCATGGCGAAACTTTGTCTCTACTAAAAATACAAAGATCAGTCAGGCCTGGTGGCACACATCTATAATCCCACCTACTCGGAAGGCTGAGGCAGAGTCATTTGAACCCAGGAGGTGGAGGTTGCCATGAGTCGAGATCACGCCACTGCACTCCAGCCTGGGTGATAAAGTGAGACCCTGTCTAAAAAAAAAAAAAAAAAGGAAAGAAAGAAAAAGGTCAATTGCACACACCCTGTATTAGTCTGTTTTCACGCCGCTGATAAAGGCATACCCAAGAAGGGGCAACTTGCAAAAGAAAGAAGTTTAATTGGCCTTACAGTTCCACATGGCTGGGGAAGCCTCACAATCATGGTGGAAGGCAAGGAGGAGCAAGTCCCATCTTACATGGATGGCGGCAGGCAAAGAGAATGAGGAAGATGCAAAAGCGGAACCCCCTGATAAAACCATTAGATTTTGTGAGACTTATTCACTATCATGAGAACAGTATGGGAAAAACCACCCCCATGATTCAATTGTCTCCCACTGAGTCCTTCCACAACACGTGGGAATTATGGGAGTATAATTCAATATGAGATTTGGGGGGGACACAGAACCAAACTATATCATTTTGCCCTGGCCCTTGCCAAATCTCATGTGCTCACATTTCAAAACCAGTCATGCCTTCCCAGCAGTCCCCCAAAGTCTTAACTCATTTCAGCATTCACTCAAAAGTCCGCAGTCCAAAGTCTCATCTGAGACAAAGCAAGTGCCTTCTGCCTATGAGCATGTAAAATCAAAAGCAAGTTAGTTATTTCCTAGAAGCAATGGGAATACAGACATTGGGTAAATACAACTGTTCCAAATAGGAGAAATTGGCCAAAACAAAAGGGCTACAGGGCCCAGGCAAGTTTGAAATCCAGTGGGGCAGTCAAATCTTAAAGCTCCAAAATGATCTCCTTTGACTCCATGTCTCATATCCAGGTCATGCTGATGCAAGAGGTAGGTTCCCACGGTCTTGGGCAGCTCCCCGCCTGTGGCTTTGCAGGTTACAGCCTCCTTTCTGGCTGCTTTCCTGGGCTGGTGTTGAGTGTCTGCAGCTTTTCCAGGTACGTGGTGCAAGCTGTCGGTAGATCTACAATTCTAGGGTCTGGAGGGCAGTGGTCCTCTTCTCACAGTTCCACTAAGCAGTGCCCCAGTAGGGACTCTATGTAGGGGCTCCAACCCCACCTTTCCCTTCTGCATTACCCTAGCAGAGGTTCTCCATGAGAGCCCCCCGACTGCAGCAAACTTCTGCCAGAGTGTCCAGGCATTTATACACATATTCTGAAATCTAGGTGAAGGTTCCCAAACCTCACTTCTTGACTTCTGTGCACCCTCAGGCTCAACACCACATGGAAGCTGCCAAGGCTTGGGGTTTGTGCCATCTGAAGCCATGGTCTGAGCTCTATGTTGGCCCTTTCAGCCATGGCTGTAGTGGCTGGGATGCAGGGCACCACGTCCCTAGATTGCACACAGCTTGGGGACCCTGGTCCCAGCCCACGAAACCACTTTATTCTCCTAGACCTCAGAGCCTGTGATGAGAGTGGCTGCCATGAAGACCTCTGACACGCCCTGGAGACATTTTCTCCATTGTCTTGGAAATTAACATTTGGCTCCTTGTTACTTATGCAAATTTCTGTAGTTGGCTTGAATTTCTCTTCAGAAAATGGTGTTTTCTTTTCTATTGCATTGTCAGGCTGCAAACTTTTCAAACCTTTATGCTCTGTTTCTCCTTTATTACTGAATGCCTTTAACAGCACCCAAGTTACCTCTTGAATGCTTTGCTGCTTAGAAATTTCTTCCACCAGACACCCTAAATCATCTCTCTCAAGTTCAAAGTTCCACAAATCTCTAAGGCGGGGCAAAATGGCACCAGTCTCTTTGCTAAAATATAACAAGAATCACCTTTACTCCAGTTTCCAACAAGTTCCTCATCTCCATCTGAGACCACCTCAACCTGGATCTTATTGTCCATATCACTATCAGCATTTTGGGAAAAGCCATTCAACAAGTCTCCAGGAATTTCCAAACTTTTCCACATTTTCCTGTCTTCCGAGCCCTCTAAACTGTTCCAGTCTCTGCCTGTTACCCAGTTCCAAAGTTGCTTCCACATTTTCAGGTATCTTCTCAGCAGTAGCCCCCTCCTGGTACCAATTTACTATATTAGTACATTTCCATGCTGCTGATAAAGACATACCCAAGACAGGGCAATTTACAAAAGAAAGAGGTTTAACTGGCCTTACAGTTCCACATGGCTGGGGAAGCTTCACAATCATGGTGGAAGGTAAGAAGGAGCAAGTCCCATCTTACGTGGATGGCAGCAGGCAAAGAGAGAATGAGGAAGATGCAAAAGCAGAAACCCCTGATAAAACCATTAGATCTTGTGAGACTTATTCACTACCATAAGAACAGTATGGGGGAAACTTCCCCCATGATTCAGTTATCTCCCACCAGCTCCCTCCCACAACACATGGGAATTATGGGAGTACAATTCAAGATGAGGTTTGGTGGGGGACACAGAGCCAAACCATATCACACCCCTAAGAGAATTTAGAAAGACCCCTCCTCATCTCCCTAGAAACTGTCTTATAATATTGGGAGCAGGAACTGTAATGTTCAAAGTTTATATAGGGCCATCCCCAAAGCATTCCCTAAAGTCATTGATCGGAATAAAATTCAAGCATGTACCCAAGAACCAAACGAACCAGTTCATAACTATGTGATTATAACAGACTCCAGATTGTATTTAAAGAGAATTCTGGCCTTCCCATGGACATTGACTCTACTAGAGTTGCCTTTAACTTTATGTTTGTTAATGGTCTCTCCTAACAATTTGCTCAGTCAGTAAAAAGAGCTTGCAAGGAATGAGAATCCATGCCAATCCTTTACCTTGTTAATTTGGTAAATCAATTAGATAGCACCCTAAAGGATACCAATAAAAAGAAGACTACAAAAATCCCCAACCTCCAATTACAACAAATGAAACATCCCAGAGAAAACGATTAGGGCTCTGAATGGCACCACACCTCTAATTCATGAAACTCACCTTCTGGCATCTGTCATTGTTGCAAACAACCTGGACACAGCAAGAAAAACTGTTATAAACTTAACCAATCTAAATAGTCTTCTTCATTTAACTCTTTGACTCCTGCCTCCTAATGAAAGGGATCCAAAAATATACAGGGGCTTTTCCAAATCTTCCCCTCAACCTCCTTGGCAATGAGGTCCTACCCGTTCTCACTGACACAGAAGCAACCCTATCAGTGCTCAAACCCACCAACCTAAGCCAGGCCCTGCCTTGGAGTTATAAAATTATTCAAATAGTAGGAGTTTCTAATAAACCACTGATGGCATTTCTAGAGCAGCCCATTGCTTTTGCCTTGGGTTTTACAAGATACCTATCCTTTCTTACTACAGAATCTGCTCCAGCTAACTTATTGGGATGAGATTAAAAAAAAAAAAAAAAGTCATGTTGGCATCTCTTTATCCCTAAAGGGGGAAATAATTTTGCAGTCCGATAAGCCCAATAGCCTGTTGAACTCTACCAATAATCTCCCACTCATTTGTTATGTTGTCCCATGCACTAAAGAACTCTCCACTGGGTCCCAGAGTTCCCTACTGGAACAGAAAACTGTCTCTTTATCAACCACATCATCAACAGATGTTGGTAGAATTCATAATGCACCCTCAATCAAAATCCGAATTGATTCAACCAAGCCCTTGCCTGGTATTAAACAATATTCCTTAACCAAACTGCCTTAGACCCAATATTGAAGAATACAAAACTCAGGGCCTAATAATTCCCTGTATCAGCCCCTAACACTTCCACCCTCCCAGTAAGAAAACCTAATGGTTGAGGATGGAGAGTTGTTCAGGATCTCCATGTCATAAATAATATCATTATACCCTGTCACCTCATGGTCCCAAATATACATACTTCTGTTCCCAAATCCACATACTGCTGACTTCTATACCTGCTGATAGTGAATTTTCACTATTGCTGACCTCTGCAGTGTCTTCTTCAGCATCCCTGTTGATCAAACTAGTCAGTATCTGTTTGCCTTTACCTGGGAAGGACAACAATATACTTGGACAGTTATGCCTCAGGGCTATATGGAAGGCCCTTCCTACTTTTCTCAAATTCTGAAAGCTAATTTACAAAATGTGGCTTTTCTTCAAGGCTCACCCTTACTAAAATATGTAGGTAATTTATTTCTTTGTTCTCTCTCATGCAGATAGCCTGTGAGATAGACAGTGTGCGTCTTTTAAAACTTCTGGCCACACAAAAAAATCATAAGGTTTCTAAGAAAAAATGTAACTATACTTAAGACCCAAGCTAAATATCTAGGTCATCTGACTTCTTGAACAGGACTACATTTGGACCCTGAACAGATCCAAGGTGTCCTGCAGTTCCCCAAATCTAAAACGAAATGGCAACTCAGAGAGTTTCTTAGACTTGCTGGATACTGCAGTAACTGGATACCAAACTTTTACTTAATTGCTCAACCCCTGTACGGCCTACTCAAGACCTCTAAAACCGATCCCATTGTTTAGGAAGAATCTAAAAATATTGCATTTACTAAATTAAAGGAAGAATTATTAAGCCCCCCATATCCTGAGACATCCCAATTATCCACTCCTTATTTTCCTTTTTGTTTATGAAAAAAGGGAAATTCCTTGGGCGTCCCAACTAAAAAAGCATTGAGAGTAACACTGCCCCTAGTGGATATTACAGCCAATAAGTAGATCCAGTGGCTTGGGGATTATGTTCCTGTTTGGGAACTATTCCAGCTACTGCTCTACTAGTTACAGCTACAGAATAAACAATCATGAGATCTCCTTTGACCACTTCTGTTCCCCATTCTGTTGAAGCTCTTAAATTCCCATCATACCCAATAATTTTCCACCAGTTGTCTTAGCACTTATGAACTTTGTTTACTAGCTGCTCCTTACATAACTTTCTCTATGTAACAATCTTAATCCTGCATCTCACTCACCCCTTCTTTCTGATGAAAGCCCCCATGAGTGTTTGACCCTCACTATCTTTGACTCCCCAGAAAGATTTGCAGTCCATTAGACAGTGCTGAACTATCGTTGTTTATAAATGGATCATATTTAAAGGATGACACTGGCAAAGAGTGTGCAGGATATGCAATTATTACCTCTTTTGAAGTATCTGAGGCTAGCTTCCTGCCTGTGGCTACTTCTGTCAAACAGGCTGAGCTTTTGCCCTTACTTTGGCTTGCCTCCTTGCTAAAGGGAAATCTACTAATCTGTATTTACAGGCAGTAGGTATGCTTTTGAGGTTGCTCATGATTTGGGGATGTTATGGAAATAATAGGTTTCCTTACTTCCATGGGAGGCCAAATTGCAAATGGATTCTACACACAAGACTTACTGGATGTCATCTAGCTACCGGCTGCTTTGGCTATTGTCTAATTTTCTGGACATTAAAATCTACATTTTTACGGAAGTGAGAGTAAACCTCTTTGCTAATAATGCAGCAAAGAATGCTGCTATTAAAGGATCATTTGATCAAATCTCTGTTATGGCCCCACTAAAAGAACTTTCAACAAATGATTTAAGAATAATTACCAAAGAGGTCAGGCACAGTGGCTCATGGCTATACACTTTGGGAGGCCGAGGCAGGTGGATTGCTTGAGCCCAGGTGTTTGAGACCAGCCTGGGCAACATGACGAAACCTCATCTCTACAAAAAAACACACTCAAAAAATTATCTGGGCATGGTGGTGAGCATCTGTAGTCCCAGCTACTCAGGAGGCTAAGGTGGGAGGATCACCTGTGCTCAGGGAGGTAGAAGCTGCAGTGAGCCATGATCAAGCCTCTGCACTCCAGCCTGGATGACAGAATGAGGCCCAGAAAAAAAAAAAAAAAAAAAAAGGACAATTGCCAAACATGCACAGAATTAGGCATCAGAAGTCAAAAAACAAAACTGAAGTTAAAAAACAAAACAGGGCTGGGCACGGTGGCTCACACCTGCAATCCCAGCATTTTGGGAGGCCAAGGTGAGTGGTTCACCCGAGGTCAGGAGTTCAAGACCAGCCTGGCCAACATGGCAAAACCCTGTCAAAATACAAAAAAATTAGGCAGGCTTGGTGGCACGCACCTATAATCCTGGGTACTCAGGAATCTGAGACACAAGAATTGCTTGAGCCTGGGAGGCAGAGCTTACAGTGAGCCGAGATCTCGCCACAGCACTCCAGTCTGGGTGACAGATTGAGACCTCTCTGTCTCAAACAAAACAAAACAAACAAAACAGGCTGGGTGCGGTGGCTTACCCCTGCAGTCCCAGCACTTTGAGAGGCCAAGGTGGAAGAATTGCTTGAGGCCAGAGATTCAAGAACAGCCTGCCCAATACAGTGAGACCCCAACCCTACAAAAAATAAGAAAATTAGTCAGGTGTGGTGGGGTGTGCCTGTAGCCCCAGCTACTTAGGAAGCTGAGGCAGGAGTATTGTTTGAGCTTAGGAGTTTGAGGATGCAGTGAGACATGATCACACTGCACTCTAGCCTGGGTGGCAGAATGAGACCCTGTCTCAAAAACAACAACAATGAAACCGAAAAAGGACCATGATTTCTGGTTTGATAATCAAAAGGAGCTCTGATCTGGACCTGATAACAAACCAGTTCTTCCAGATTCATGGAAATATCCACTGTTAACTACAGTACATAATTTGATTCATTAGGCAACTGACATTAATTTCTTCCATAAAAATATATTGGTGGGGAAATATTTTAAAAGCCACTAAAATGCTTATTTGACTTTTACTACCTGTCCTAAATTTAACCCAGGAAAATCTGTATAGACTGCTCCTGGACATTTAAATTTACCTGATAGGCCATTCAACGTTTGGCAACTGAATTTTTTCCAACTACCTCCCTCCCATAAGTATACATATGTATTGGTTATGATCTGTATGTTTTCCCACTGGGTGGAAGGCTTTCTTTGTAGATAAGCTACTGTTTCAGCTATGGCTAAACTTCTCTTTGAAAAACATTATCGCTCCTTGGGGAACTCCCCTTGAGCTTCATAGTAACCAGGGAACCCACTTTACTAGCCACGTGGACTTCTTATTATGCTTACCATCTTATAGGACTTACATTGTTCTTATCGTCCCCAATCTTCTGACCTGGTAGAATAAACAAATGGAAGCATAAAGACTCAGTTGGCAAAATGTATAGAAAACTTGCACCTCCCTTAGTTTAAAGTTCTTCTCTTGGTTATTATTACTGAGAACCACTGCTTTTAGAGCTCACAGATTTTCACCTTTTGAAATAATCACAGGTCATCCTATGCATTTAATGCCCACTGTCTTTGACCCTCAATTGTTAAAAGGAGAGATATTATGTACAGTAGTGGACAAATATTATATTTTGGTAGAAAAATCTTTCCACAGTGTGCTCCTGCAGGACAAAGACCTAAAGCACCAAGACCTAAAGCTACAACCTGGTGATTCTATTTTGAATAGACACCTATATGAAGACTCTCTCCAACCTCATTGGAAGGTCCCATATCGAGACCTTCTCACCAATCCCTGTATCACCAAACTCAAAGGCATTGACTCATTAATCCACATCTCTTATTTTAAAAGGGCTTCTACTTCTGCCTGGACCAGTACTCCAGCAGGTGATTTAAAGTTACAGTTTATCTGTTATCTGAAGCAGACAACAATTGAAATAAACTGCTATTCCCAATACATCCAGACCAGGCCAATACACCCTTTTCCTTTTATTATTGGTCTCTTCTTATGTGCTTTTATTTTCCTGGGAAAATAATGCTCTAATTTGCATTTTCTAATCTATTTCCAAAATGAGAAACATAACTGATTTGTTGGATTTGGTACCAAAAAACTTCAGTCTCCATGATGCAAGTGAACCCCTCGTCTAACTCATAATGGATTTTTTTTTCTTCTTTTTTTGAGACGGAGTCTCGCTCTGTTGCCCAGGCTGGAGTGCAGTGGTGTGATCTCAGCTCACTGCAACCTCTGCCTCCTGGGTTCAAGCAATTCTCCTGCCTTGGCTTCCTGAGTAGCTGGGATTACAGGTGTGCCACCACGCCCAGCTAATTTTTGTATTTTCAGTAGAGACGGGGTTTCACTACATTGGTCAGGCTGGTCTCGAACTCCTGACCTCGTGATCTGCCCGCCTTGGCCTCCCATGCTGGGATTACATGCGTGACCAGCGGTGCCCAGCCCTCATAACAGATTTTATTGATATTCCCCATGTAACTGTTCTAATTATACATCTAGTCCTTTTACAAGGTCAAGTTTTAGACTCACATATTCAGATTTCCTGTTTCACCCTAACATTACCTAAGATCTACAGAAAAGGCCTTGAAGTTAGATTAAGATTATGCAAACAACATGCTGATAGAATTCAAGAGAAAAGAAATTTGATCACTTATAAAAATATTTATGACCTTCATCCTCTAATTGCTGATGACCTCCAACAGTGCAATAGTTCAATAATACAACCCTGGATAATTACTGTTGACACCCTCCCTACAAGTAACTGTTAATGCACAAGGTACCCATCTACATGGAATTTACCTGTTGTGCCACATCGAGATACATTTTCATCTGTGGGGGAGCCTACAGTCAGCTCTATTCATGGGCAACATCATGTCTCAGTAAATGGAAAAAAAAGCACCAATGTGGTCTGGGATATTTCTACATTCAATTTAAACTAGCAAAATCTGAACATTGGTTGACACCTACTAACTTGCACCATCATATCAGAAAAGACACTCTACCTAGAGGCATAAACTCAGCAGGATGGGCCTCAGTCATTAGATCCTTCTTCCTTTGGATTGGGGTTAGTACCTTAGAAATAATGGTGAGAAATTTATCCAGAACTATTGGAGCTCCAGCTGACTCCACAGCCAAAGCCATGGCAGCTCAACAGACTTCCCTAGATTTTCTGGCTAAAGTGGTTTTCGGTAACAGGATTGCTCTAGATTGCTCATTAGCTGAACAAGGTGGTATTTGTGCAGTTGCTTACACTAGCTGCACATGGGAGTAGAAAACACAATTATGAAAGATAAAGGAACATGCCACCTGGCTCCAGAAACTTCCACCCAATGCATTTGGACTTTTCAATCTGTTTAGTGGCTTACCTTCAAAATAAAATTCATGGTTTAGAGCTATTTTTCAAACTAAATTCGTGATACTATTGCTGCTTATTCTTGACATTATGATAGTTAAGTTACATTCTTGTTGCCTGTCTAATCTTTGCAAAGCCTGCTTTCCCAATAGGAAAATGGTAGTCCAGTGCTTCCAGACGATTGCTAATGCCTGTGTAACTAATAAGATGGAATCCAATGCTGAATCCCAGGTAGACCTACCCTGTAAGGGTCTTTCCTTCTGGCCCCTTTGTTGTACAAATGTGGCTTGGGCCTCTAATGTTGACTCCTATTGACTCACATTTTCCCTCTAGTGTGGGGTCAGAACAACTAGGACAAGCACATCCTGGCACTGAGGGACGATCAAGTCTAACTTCAAGGATAGTTGACCAGTGATGCTTTCAGAGAAAGATCTTAGTCAAAAAAGGGAAATGTGGGTGCGGTGGCTCACATCTGTAATCCCAGCACTTTGGGAGGCTGAGGCGGGTGCATCATTTGAGGTCAGGAGTTTGATACCAGAATGGCCAACAGCTGAAACCTTCTCTCTACTAAAAATACAAAAATTAGCCTGAAGTGGTTGCACTTGCCTGTAATCCCAGCTATTCGGGAGGGGAGGCCGAGGCACAAGAATTGCTTGAGGCTGGAAGGCAGAGGTTCTAGTGTGCCGAGATGGCGCCACTGCCCTCCAGACTGGTCAACAGGGCAAGACTCCGTCTCAAAAAAAAAAAAAAAAAAAAAAAAAAAAAGGATGGGGGGCGGCGGGAGCAGAATGTGAAAGTTGATTATCTAAATGGAGTCATTCCTGTCATACCCAACTAAAATGTAGGGGGGGATATAGAGAAAAAACAAAAATGAAAACAAAACTCAGGTCTCAAAAGCCTGCTCCACAAACTGTCCAGCAAGCCCACTTCAATGAAACAGCTGTTACAGTTTTAAGACTAGTTTTACAAGGAAACAGCCACCATGACTTTAAAACTAGTTTTACTTAGGAATTGTGGCCACTGACCAATCAGAGCTCACCAGCTCCTGTAAAAACATGTTGCAAGCACCAAAGAGCTTTCTTTCATAACAACCCGCATAGTCTTTCTCCTTTCCTAATAAAACCTCAACCATTTTTTTGTTCTACCACATATCAGAGACCACCCTGGTCTATGCATGTGTACCAGATTGCAACCCTATTTCTTTGTTTATTCCAAAATAAACCCTTTTTTGCTTGGAGATTCATCTCTCTACATATTTGTTATTGATAAAAGATTAAAAGCTAATAAGAGACTGTGTGAACATATACATAAATGAATAAAAGTTGGTGAACTATCTAAAATAAGTGAGACCAAAGTTGTGTTATTTTTGTCTTTAGCTACTGGTTGGTAAGAATTTCTTCCTTTCTATAGCTGTGAGACCATCAACCAAAATTCAGAACAAACTCCAATAAGTTGCAAAACACTGATCAAAATCAAATGCTCACTGCAGCCTCAAACTCCTGGGCTCAAGCTATCCTCCCACCTCAGCCACCTGAGTAGCTAGGACTACAGGTGCATGACACCACACCCAGCTAATTTTGTTGCTTTTGTTGTGTTTGCAGAGAGTGGATCTCACTATGTTACCCAGCGTGGTCTCAAACTCCTGGCTTCAAGTAATCCTCTTGCCTCAGCCTCCCAAAGTGCTGGGATTACAGGCATAAGCGACCATACCTGGCCTAAATGCTATACATATATATATATATATACACACACACACACACACACACAAACCTGTAAATTTAAAATTTCACCTAATGAGCCAGCTTAAACTGGAAATTTTGTTTTCTAATAACATTTGCTTTTTCTGATTGAACTGTTATGTTTTTCAAAAGTACCAAAAGCTGATGTATAGCATTTAGAAGCTAAATGTAACTACTATGTAATGTAGTAGTAAATGTTACTATGTAATAGTTACATAGTTACATAGTAACTAATAGTATGTACTAGTAGTACATAGTACTAATACTGCTGATACTACTGCTAGTACTATGTAACTATCAGTTACATAGTAGTTACATTTTGCTACTACTAGGGCAAGGGGGTAGAGTAGGGGGCATGGCATGCTAATTGGTTGGGTTGGAGATGAAATCACAGGGAATCAAACCTGTCCTCTTGGGCTGAGTCAGTTCCTAGGTGGAGGGCCACAGGACTCGTTGGCAGGTCCAGGTGGGGCCATTTGGTTGTCAGAAATGCGAAGGCCTAAAAAGAGCTCAAAAGGTCAATCTTAGGTTCTACAACAGTGATGTTATCTTCAAGAGAAATTGGAGAAGTTGCAAATCTTACGACCTCTGAAAAAAAAGGTAATTATTTATCACTCAGGCCCCTCTCATCCTAACTTTGTGGGCTTTCACTCATTTTATAAAATAGTTTAGTTTTGGGAGGGGCTATTATCATTTAAACTATAAACAAGGCTGGGCACTGTGGCTCACGCCTGTAATCCCAGCACTTTGGGAGGTCTAGGCAGGTGGATCACCTGAGGTCAGGAGTTCAAGACTAGCCTGACCAACATGGCTAAACCCTGTCTCTACTAAAAAATACAAAAAAATTAGCTGGGCATGGTGGCAGGCTCCTGTAATCCCAGCTAC
This sequence comes from Rhinopithecus bieti, assembly GCF_001698545.2. Classification (NCBI taxonomy): domain Eukaryota; kingdom Metazoa; phylum Chordata; class Mammalia; order Primates; family Cercopithecidae; genus Rhinopithecus; species Rhinopithecus bieti. The sequence continues at coordinate 2,580,332 of NW_016803631.1, read as the reverse complement.
TCGGGATGCTGAGGCAGGAGAATCGCTTGAATCCAGGAGGTGGAGGTTGCAGTGAGCCAAGATTGTGCCACTGCACTCCAGCCTGGGCAACAGAGCAAGACTCCATCTCAAAAACAAAAACAAAAAACAAACAAAAAAAACTATACACTGAATTTCTCCCGAAGTTAGCTTGGCTCAGGCCCGGGAATGAGCAAAGACAGCGAACCTGTGAGGCTGGAGTCAAGATGGACTTAGCCATGTCAGAGTTTTTCACTGTCATAATTTTCTCAGTTATAATTTTTGCAAAGGTGGTTTTACTGGCCTAAGAGTTATGGATGAATTCAGGGTGAACAGGACATTTGAGGTCTCTGGTCTCACAGAGCTTACATTCTAGTGGGAGGAGATATAATACATGAGTAAATCAGTAAAATTAGTGCTGTAAAAAAATCAAGGTAATAGTGTCTTCCGATGTGTTTATGGAGGCTGCTGGCTGTTGACTACCTTAGATAGTTTATCTGATAGAATGAGGAAAAGTCTGTCTTCTTCTTCTTCTTCTTCTTCTTCTTTTTTTTTCACACAGAGTCTTGCTCTTGTTGCCCAGGCTGGAGTGCAGTGGTGCCATCTCAGCTCACTGCAACCTCCACCTTGCAGGTTCAAGCAATTCTCCTGCCTCAGCCTCCTGAGTAGCTGGGATTACAGGTGTCCACCACCACGCCTGGCTAATTTTTTTGTATTTTTAGTAGAGATGGGGTTTCACCATGTTGGCCAGGCTGGGCTTGAAATCCTGACCTCAGGTGACCTGCCTGCCTCAGCCTCCCAAAGTGCTGGGATTACAGGTGTGAACCACCATGTCTGACTGAGGAAAAGTCTTTCTGATGAGACTGCCAGAGGCGTTTGAACCTGGGCAACTCCGTTTTGAGTAGGGGCTGGATAAAATAAGGCGGAGACCTACTGGGCTACATTTCCAGATGGTTAGGTATTCCAAGTCACAGTATGAGACAGGAGGTCAGCACAAGATGTAGGTCATAAAGACCTTGCTGATAAAACAGATTGCAGCAAAGAAGTCAGCTAAAACCCACCAAAACCAAGATGGCCATGAGAGTGACCTCTGGTCATCCTCACTGTTACATTCCCACCAGTAGCATGCCAATTTACATGTTAGGAAGTTACTCTATATGTCAGGAAGTTACTCTATATGGTCTAAAAGGGAAGGCATGGATAATCCACACCTTGTTTAGCATATCATCAAGAAATAACCATAAAAATGAGCAATCAGCAGCCCTCGGGGGTGCTCTGTCTGTGGAATAGCCATTGTTTTATTCCTTTACATTCTTAATAAACTTGTTTTCACTTTACTCTATGGACTCGCCCTGAATCCTGTCTTGCATGAGATCCAAGAATATTCTCTTGGGGTCTGGATCCGGACCCCTTTCCAGTAACGAGAGAACATTTTAGCTGATGTTATATGTTGAGGAGCTAGCTGTGAGAAGGAGGTGGGAGTGAGGAACACTGAGAAGAAGAAATGAAAAGTGGGAGGCTCTGAGAATGTAGCTGTACCCCAGACGGAAAAGTACTATACCACTATTATATTGTACTTTGCTTCTGTGTCAGCTTTCTCTATCATCCAGTGGGCTGTACAAATTATCTCAAAATCTTTAACATCTATTATATAGTAGACATTCAGTAAATTTATTTAACAAAGGGATGGATTTAGTAATCATTTCATTAACCTTTCATGTACCGGATACTTCAGGAATACAAAAATGACCAGGTGAAGGGCTGTGCCCTCAGTGAACTCAAAGTTGTGGGAAGCAGAGTTGCGAGCAATTACTAATTACTAATAAAAGGTTGTCAATGCTATTGGTACTACTACAGCATTGGAAGGATGATATCTCACTGTATTTGAGAGATATGAGGAAACTGCATAGAAGTGGCAAAGTTAGAGGTGAGTCTTGAAATGTACCTAAATTAGTTGAGGGGTGTTAAAGAAAAAATTATTCAATGATCTTGTTAAGGCATGGACAGGCAGACTGCATTCAAGACCATTGCAATAGATATAGGAATTACTGCAACAGGGTCTTGTAGTTGGGGGAGAGATTGGGTTCAACTCCAAACATAGCATAAGCAAGTAGCAATTTATAGCAAAGAGCAGGGTGGGGGTCAGTGGATGAAAATTACTAAGAGGAAATATCAGAGGTAAAGAGAATTCTGGTTAAACTCATCTCAAAGGATTCTCGCTGAAGACAGCCAGGCTAATCAGACTTCACCTGGGGGTGAAAAGCAAAAGCGAAGGATGAGGACCCCAGTCAGATATCTAGGATGGGGGATTCTTGCCAAACTGACTTAGCATGGTTCTTTGCTAAAACTGAATTTTACAAGAAAGTACACAGACAGACCTAGGACATGGCTGGTTTTCAAAAACCCAAAGAAGTTTAGAAGTAGAGACAATAAGTTAAAACCAGGAGTATATGCAGAAAGAGTCGTAGGCCAGGAAGCATATTCAGGAAGTGTCTGTGGCTCACATTGAGGGACTAAGTGGCTAAGCTGGCTGGACTTCCTGGTTCAATAGGAACTTCCCTACAGGACTTTCCCCTAAGCCAAAATCAGTCCTAGCTGCAAGCTAAGGGATTGAAACTTCAATCAATCAAAGGGGACTTTCCACTAAGCCAAAGTGAGTCCCAGCTGCAAATTAAGGGATTGAAACTTCAACCAATCATATAGGGAGTTTAAGCTCTAGCTGCAGCCTGATGTTTTTAACCAACCAGGCCCACCAACCTAAGGGAAGAGACCACCCCTCATATTGTCTTATGCCCAATTTCTGCCTCCAAGGAAAGAAGAATTAAAAACTAAAAGGCAGAAATGAAATCCACAGGCAGACAGCCTGGCACCGTGTCCTGGGCCTGGTAGTTAAAGATCGACCCCTGACCTAACAGGTTATGTTATCTATAGATTCCAGACATTGTATGGAAAAGCAGTGTGAAAATCCCTGTCCTATTATTTTCCATTCTGATTACCAGTGCATGCAGCTCCCAGTCATGTACCCACTGCTTGCTCAATCTATCACGACCCTCTCACGTGGACCCTCTTAGGGTTGTAAGCCCTTAAAAGGGACAGGAATTGCTCACTCTGGGAGCTCGGTTTTTGGAGACGTGAGTCCGCCAATGCTCCTAGCTGAACAAAGCCCTTTCCTTCCACAACTCGGTGTCTGAGTGGTTCTTGTCTGCGGCTCCTCCTGCTACAAACCCACAAGCGGATAGAAAATAAGCTAATCCTACAGGACAGAAAAAGGTAAAGGGGAGGAGTCATAAGAGTTACAAACATAAGACACCCAAGCCAGAAACGGCAACCCTTCGGGGTCCCCTTCCATCACGTGGAAGCTTTACTTTCACTTTCCCTTAACTTTTGCTTTGGCTTTAATAAATCTTGCCACGGCATACTCTTTGGGTCCACGCATTTCTCTAGTCAAGCTGTAACACTCGTGGCTGCGGTCCACAGCTTCACTCCTTGAAGCCCGTGAGACCATGAACCCTTTGATCAAGAAAAATCTTTGATCAGAAGAAGACTTCTCATCTCAACATTAAAGGACAAAGAAGCCAACTCTAAGGCATGCCATTAGCTTTAATAATGTAAGTATAATAAATAATACTGATCATAATGGATTGAAGCATCAGATCTGTAAAAAATGCATGCATTCATAATGATATCAAACAAATAAAAACTTTGTGGTTAACTCTGGAGTTTGGTAGGGCACCAACTCATGTCTCTGAAATTTCATAATTAAAGAGAACGAATCCAGCATTTACCCAGTCTTTCCTCTATGGGGTTATTCTGGTTATCTCAGGATAACCAATGAGTTGGTATGAAAAACTTCCTTTTATAGAAGAACCTCTGGTAATAAATAGAGAATTATTGAAAGTATTAGAAATTCACTGCTCTAGGATAAGAGACATCCCAAAATGCAACATGTGGACTTTTTTTTTTTTTGGATCTTGACTGGAACAAACCAATTATAAAAGACAATTTGGACTCAAACAGGAAAATTGGAATATTTATAGTACTAAGGAATTACTGTTAATTTTGTTAGATATGATAGCGGTAGTTAAATTTTAAAAATCTGTATCAGTTTGAGATGCAGAGTAATTTAAGGGTAAAATAATATTATGTCTAGGATTTCTTTAAAAAAGAAGGGAAGGAAACTGAAACTTCATTGGCAAAATGTTGCTAAATGTTGATTCTGAGGGATGGATTACTTGAGGGTTTGTTATTAAAAGTAGAATCACTTATGTTAATGTTTAAAATTTTCCATTATAAATACTTTTTAAAAGCAGAGCCAGTGCCTACCCCACATCATCTTCTGTTATCTAATGCCCAGGACTCAGAAAGGGTCAGCAGTCTCAGATCAACAGTTACTGATGACCTAACCCACCCTAAACACTGATGCTCACGAGTGTGGGGCAAAGCTCACAGCGTGCTAAGGAGCAACATTTAGGAACCTGACTGAATTCCGCAGCTCTCGGGACAAGTCCCCTGGAAAAGGGCTGGGGAAGCGGGGCGGGGAAGCACCCAATTATTCTAGAAGGTTCTGAGATCTCTCAGGGATTTCCGAGAGGCTACGAGGTGTAACTGGCAAATCAATGACTTAAGAGTAGCTTTCTCCCAGCCTCCCCACTGTCTCTGGAGTGTGGAGGGAAGCGAGCCTTTTCCTCCTTCACCCTGCCTCTCCCCTCTCTTCTCATCTTGCCCTCCACTCCCCTCCGGACCCTTGTCCGGCCACTCCTGCTTTCACTTTTCTCCACTCCTCTTCGGCCCCGCCCCGCCGCCTCCTCCCTCCTCCTGGCCCCGCCCCTTATCCCCGCGAGCCGGCGGTGGTTACCATAGCGACGTGCACGCAGCTTCCAGGTCAGACCCGCTGGTCCCCTGCTGGCCGGAGGAGAGAGGCGGTACCATGAGCCACGCAGTAACCATCGAGGAGCCCCAGGCCCAGCCTCAGGTGTCTCAAACTAAGTACCGGACGAGGTTGCGGGCTGGGAACCACATCTCCAATCGAGTGTATGATTTTCTGTACGGTAAGGACAGTCGCAGACCTTCCTCCGCGTCCGTCTACTCCTGGGCCCGGTGGGCTCCCAGATGGTGGGACCTGGCCAGGGGCATGGCGAACGAAAGACGACCCTCTGGACTGACCTCTTGCCCGCGGTTGTCCCTGGTCGGGTGGGGGCAGCTCCGAGTCCTCCAGGTGGCCGCACTCGGGGTGGGGTCGGGGGTTCGCGTGCGTCGAAAGGCGCGGTTGCGCTCCGCTTCAGGGGGCGATCTTCCTGAAACCTGTTCCGGGCATTTTGGTACCCAGAAAAGTATGCAACGATTTGTAGACTCGGAGATTCACTCAACGTTCCTGCATAAAATGCCCTACGAAAATAATCTTTTGTCTCCTACTCTCTGGGCAAATCCAAGTTGGGCCAAAAGAAGTGCCAGTTTATCTTATGCTTGCTTTTAGGTTTTGTTTTTGTTTTTGTTTTCAACTTCTGCGTCAAAGCATTGTTTATAGACTAGGTCTGCTGGCTCCTCTTGGGCCAATAAAGCCCCAGTTTATTTTAACGGCTTGCTTGCCCATTTTGTGTTTTCTCTCTCTCCATGCTCCTTGAGTTCCTTAGGTTCCTGTTGTGTATATTTTTGTAGCTTTCTGAGCACCTATTCTAGTGCTGATACATGTACTAGGCGCTTCAATAAATAAATGTTTATTGAATTTGCCGTGGCAAGAATTGTAACCAGCTAAGCATGCTTTTTTTCCAATTTTGCCCTCTGCAGTCCCAGGTTTTTCACCTGAACCTTGCATTGCTTTCAGCAATGTGGTATTGTGTCTGGGAATCCCGGGGTCTCCTTTGTGTGGGAATCTCTAGAGTACACATTCCTAGATAGAGGCTGTGTAGTGATTGCTGACATATTCTGGCCAGTGGTTTTCTGTATTTACTCTTGGTTTTGTGAAATAAATCAAGTTAGCTCCTGTAAATACATCACCATGTTTTTTTCATGGGAAATTTGAGAAGGAGGACAAACATCTCCCCAAAGTATTTATTAAGCTGGTTGTTTCTTTGATTCATAAGTGTCTCTTTTGCAGAGGAATTGCTAAATGTTTCCATGTGCCTTGCTGAGAACAGAAATTCACTCAGAATAGATCAAATATTAAAGTTTGTGTTGTTATAAAACAGACAATCTCGCCGCTATTCATGGACGGGAAGCGAAGTATAGCCAGGGCAGATGAGAACCTGGACGGGGAAGATCAGAACTAAGATGCTGTGCTCTCCTGCTCTCCTGCTTTCTTTCTTTGACCTTATGACCTTTCACCTTGTTAGGGTTGCCACATTTAGCAAGTAAAAATACAAGATGCACAGTTAAGCTTGAATTTCAGATAACGAATAATATTTTAGTGTAAATTTTTGTCCCGTGCAATATTTTGGAACATATTTATACTAAAAAATTATTCATTGCCTGTCTGAATATAAATTTAACTGGACATCCTATATTTTATCTGGCAACTCTAACCTTCTTTCTATGTATAGTCAAGCCCCAAGTAATGATATTTTGGTCCACAGTGGACTACATGTATAAGGATGGTCCCATAAGATTATAATGAAGTTGAAAAACTTCAATTACCTAGTGACATTGTAGCTGTCATAACATTGTAGCACAATGCATCACTTTTTCTATGTTTAGATATACAAATACCATTGTGTTACAGCTGTCTACAGTATTCAGTACAATAACATGCTGTATGGGTTTGTAGCCTAGGAGCAATAGGCTATGCAACATAGCTTAGGTGTGGAGTAGGCTATACCATCTAGGTTTATGTTAAGCACCCTCCTATATTTACACAACGGTAAACTCACCTCATAGACCCATTTCTAAGAACGTATCCCCATCATTAAGCAAGACATCACTATGCTTGCTTGCTTCTTCCATCTGACAGAAAGCCTCTTGTGTATGGATTTCTCTTACTATGATAGGGACTAGGGTGGCCTGCTTCTTGACTAGTTAGCCCTAAAGCTCACCACCAATTGTATAGTGTCTTTGTGTATTGTAGCTGAAAATTTAATTTAGAAATTTAAGATTGGTTGTTGGCTGGCCAATGAATTGACTGACCTTGGGCCAGGTTTCCACCTTGACAGAACTGTGGTGGTGCAAAGGTGAACTCCTTTCCAGGCTCTTTTACCCTTCCCTACAAAGCCCTATGTGATTAGTTCACTAGTTGCTTATCTGGCCTCTTATCTACTCTCTTTTCCCTCTTTCATTCTGCCTCATTTGTCCTGGTTTCTTTGCTATTCTTCAGACATATCAGGCATGTTCCCATCCTAGGGACTTTGCTGTTCTTCAGATGTATCAGGCATGCTCCCATCCTAGAATGTTCTTCAGCTATCTAACTAGCTAACTCCCTCACCTTCAAGTCTCCATACATGCCACCTTCTCAAGGGCCTGTCCTGACCACCCTAGTTAAAATTGCAACCCAGTTTCCCTTACCCGATTTCTTCTTTTTAAAAAACAACAGCCCTCAAATTCTAATGTGTAATTTGCTAGTTTATTATGTTTGTTGTTTATTGTCTCTCTCTCTCATGAAGTCACAGATTTTTGTCGTTTTGTTGATGTATTCTAAGCACCTAGATAGAGCAGCCAGTCAATAAACATGTGTTGAATGAAGGAGCAAAAAGAACCTGAGCCTCTTGCAGCTTTTTGGTGGGAATGTCCAATGTCTGCATTCAGTAAATCATATTTGTTGGGTAACTGATGAATTATTAGGTTTTAGAAATTAACACACATTATCCAAATTCAAAAGAGACATTTCTAAATCACAATTCCCAGTTTATTAATTTCTATGGAGAAATACGTGTTACCATGTTATCTAGACTAGCTGGTCAGGGTATTTGCCTCCCCAGAGACAAGTCTACTTGAGAAATCAAGTATATCTGAAGGCTGCTTGTTAATTTAATGGCAAATCAGTTGATTTTAAAGGGCAGTACAGTATAGTCAATCATGAATACTCCTCATCACTTTAAAGATATACCTGATAAACAGATACTTATAATAGCAGGGCAATATTCTGTTGGACTTTGTAAAAATAATGGTCCCATCATCAGCAAACTTACAAACTTAAGGGGTGAATTCTGAAGATAGCTGATTTTTTTAACCATGTTCACCAATTCTGAGATATCATGTGGTTTGCATCTTTCTAGTGCATCAAAGATGGGAGATAGTATAAATGTATTGCTTCTTTTCCTTGGAAATGGGCATAGTGCATATATACAAGGTCTTTCCCTTAAAGAATTTTTGGGCTACCCAGGCTCAGAAGGAGTTTTGTTCATAGGAGAGAATAAAGTGTTGTTTAGGGTGTAGTACTTGAAAACATGCTAGACTTTCTTTATGCATTCCACTTCCATATGCTGACTTGGAATACTCAGAAAAGAAAATTGTCTTGACAACTGTTACTGGTAGAAGTGGTAGAGTAACAAGGCCACATGCACAACAGAGCATGAGCTGCTGCCAAGTCAGGCAATATTTAAACTTTTAAATTTGTTTTCCAATTAAGAGATAACATTGCTTTGCCATTATTCTCAGCCTAGGGCTAGATATGTTCTATTTGTTATGCTACTTGATTGTTTATTTTGCAGATCCATTGTTTATTGTGTCAAGTGAGAAAGACCACACACAGGCAAATGTCCAAGCCACCCTGATTCGCAGCAGACTGGTATGTCTAATTCATCAACCAAGGCTACCGAATGAACCTGAACCATCTAGTTTGCCTAACTGCATTATCAGATTGACTAATCACCAAATCTTCACTGGATTTTAGGTTCCACAGAAATTACAATGCCAAGATTACTGGGGGGCAAAGCATCTTAATACTTGTGGCTCGTTGCGAGGATTAAGTCACTAATAATGAATAGAGAACCCATAAGCTAATTTATTTCAATGGGATAAATATAATAATATATGCCCATGTTAAAAGAATTCAAGTAGTACAAAAGCATATACAGTACGAAATAAATTCTAGCCCTACCCTCACCCCCTCCACATAAACAGCCATTGTCATCAGTTTCTTGGGCATCCATTTAAAGATATTCTATGTATATAGCAATAACCCCTCTTCTTATACTATATACATTGTTTTGTATCTTTTTAAAAAAAATTTACAATATAATTAAAATACTTTAGAAAAGCTGATGGTATAATTTTGTCCTTTGCTTCCCTTCCCTAACGTTAGAGAAAAGTTCCCAGGTTTAAAACCATGTTCAGTAACCTGATCCATTATCCAAGATATTCTCTATATTGGAGCAAGTCAGATCCTGTCCCACCATTTATCAGTCGGGAATGGAAGGGACATGAGGAGAAACACAGAGAAGCCCTCCGGCAGCTTGCCATGTAAGTGTCGGGTGGCTCCAGGGCCTAAAATAAATGCATTAAAAACATTTTTTAAATTCATTTACCATGTGTGGTTTTTTTTTTTTTTATTTTTTATTTTTTTGAGACGGAGTCTTGCTCTGTCGCCCGGGCTGGAGTGCAGTAGCCGGATCTCAGCTCACTGCAAGCTCCGCCTCCGGGTTTACGCCATTCTCCTGCCTCAGCCTCCCGAGTAGCTGGGACTACAGGCGCCCGCCACCTCACCCGGCTAGTTTTTTGTATTTTTTAGTAGAGACGGGGTTTCATCGTGTTAGCTAGGATGGTCTCGATCTCCTGACCTCGTGATCTGCCCGTCTCGGCCTCCCAAAGTGCTGGGATTACAGGCTTGAGCCACCGCGCCCGGCCTACCATGTGTGGTTTTAAAATGTTCAGTCGTGGTGTTATACCTAGACCAAATTTTCTTTCTAACCTCTTTTGACCAAACATGCCTGATTATATGTATTATATATATATTTTCCATCATATCTATATCTATATCTATATCTATATCTATATCTATATCTATATCATGACAACTCTCCACCAAAGGTAGGGATGACTGAATTTGTTGTTGCTTGGATTCAACTTAGCAACTGAAAGTGCTCTTTTCTGCTAATACCTAAAATATTTTTTGGAACTTGCAGCCAAAGCACCTTCAAGGATAAGTCGAATTATTTATTATTTTAATTACTTACAAGTTCACATTTAGTAAATTTAAAAGTGTAAAGTCTTTTAGCCTGGACATAGAAAAATTGTCTTTTAGCCAGGCACAGTGGCTCATGCCTGCAATCCCAGCACTTTGGGGGGCCGAGGCGGGTGGATCATGAGGTCAGGAGATCGAGACCATCCTGGCTAACACGGTGAAACCCCGTCTCTACCAAAAATACAAAAAATTAGCCGGGTGTGGTGGCGGGCACCTGTAGTCCCAGCTACTTGGGAGGCTGAGGCAGGAGAATGGCGTGAACCCAGGAGGTGGAACTTGTAGAGAGCCGAGATTGCGCCAGTGCACTCCAGCCTGGGTGACAGAGCGAGACTCTGTCTCAAAAAAAATAAAATAAATAAAAAATTATCTTTTAGTATTTTGTTATTCTTGTGTGCTTTTAATTAAAATTGGGCATTTTTGTATGTAGGATTTCATAAATCTACTCTTTTCTCAACTCTTACTCCCTCTGACTAGGTCCTGGTCTCCTGGCTCAGGGCAGGGGAAGAATCATATATACTCTAAGTTGTATGACAGTCCAATGCAGGTTATGGAAGACTTTACTCTCAGTATGAGATACTCTGTGTAACTCCTACTCTATATACATAGAAATATTAAATAGAAATTATATGTGGAAATATTTTAGACTTGAATAATGTTTTCTTGCTTCATTTTAGAACTGACACTTCTTTTCAGATGCCTAGAGAAGTTTATGAAGATCCTGAAGTTACTGGAAAGAATCGCTATAAATACTTTGAAAGGTAGAATGTAATTACTAATGAATATTTGAGCTCTAATATTATTAGAGAACCTCTTTATGATACTAATAACAGTTATCATTTTTCAGTGCATACAATGTGCCAGACTCTATTTTAAGTGCTTTACATGCATATGATCTAATCTTTTCAACAGAAATGTAGGATAAGATATATATGATCCCTGTTTTACCAGTAATGAAGCTGAGACTAAGAGATGATAGATAGATTGCTTCAGGTCATATAAGCTAGCAAGGGGTAGATCTGGGGTTCAAACTAAGCCTGCCTGACTTTAGAGATACTGATTGCAACTAAGAATATGTATTTGAAAACATTTGAAATGAAGTCATCAAATGAATGAGACACAGTGGAGATATGAAGTCATGGTGAAGGGGAAACTTGTGTTCAAAGGGATAACATTTGTTCTCTTTGTGTGAATCTTGCCCAAACCAACATGGCCAAAAGGTTAGTTTTATTTCATTTGTGATTTATGCTCATGTAATAACCATATACTCAAATCAAATTAAAATTAGATGGGGATTTCCTTGTACATCTTAATGGAGTTAGAAAAAATAGTCTTGATACTACATCTGCATAAGCTTCCTTGAGAAAGTAAATTTCTAATCCACATTATTATTTATGAGCAACTTTCTTATGGAAATTTTGTGATGCTAACTTTTTCAGAGAAGTGTTAAATTTTTAACTGTTAACTATACAATTCTATACAGTTAACTGTACAATTCTTAACTTTTAGGGGGAGGCTTTAGATTAAATCGTTGTGAATTTCAGAATGTCTCAGGAACTTGAGAAGTTGCTGGGAACTAATGGCCAACTGAAGCCCAAGTACAGGGCTTAAAGGGTAGCTTCTTCAATTGTGACTTGTTTACTATCTGAAGAGAAAATACTGGAGTGTTTATTAAGAATGCACATTCATTGATTCTACCCTATATGTACTGAATATCATGGGCCAGACCTGGGAATCTGCATTTTAGACAAGACCCTCCCCACCCCTCAGTGATTTTGTATATCCAGAAGTAGCACTGATATATGGGATATTTAAGCTCACTGATTCTTAAGGGACAAATATTAGAGCTGGAAGAGAGCTTAGAGTACATTCATTGCAAAAGTCCCACACATTTATGTTTTCCTTTTCCTCCCAGGCCTTTTCTTCCATTTTTTCAGCAGATGCCATTCAGTGTTGTTTATGCCATATCCAAGTAAGTAACCATTATTTAAAAACTCTTTTTCAGTTTATTTATTGTTTGCGTCCATATTTTCTCTCAGAACATAGTTCTCTAAATCACTATTTTTGAAATTGTGGATCACAAAGCATTGGAAGGGTTATGAAATCTTCTAGTGGGTCATGAGCAGCATTTTAAAATATGAAACAGAATAGAAAATAACCAAAGCATCAGGTATATGGAGGGTAAATTGGTTTTGTTTATAACTTTTGTTTCAGAAAATATATGCATATGTTTATATATATATGATGGATTATGATATAAAATGTATTTCTTACTGTTAGTTGTCAGTTTGTGCTGCTATAACAAATTAACAGACTTAGTGATATAAATAAAATACATTTATTTCTTGAATTCTGAAGGCTGGACAGTCCAAGAGCAAGGGGCTGGCAGTCAGTGTCGGTGAGGGCCTTCTTGCTGTGTCTTCACATGGCAGAAGCAGCAAATGCTGTGTCCTCACATGGCGGAAGGGCAAAAAGGACCTATGCTAGTTCTCCCCAGTCCTTTTATAAGGTACTAATCCATTGATGAGGATGGAGTCCTCATGACTTAATCACTTTCCCCAAAGGCCTCACCTCTTAATACCACCACAGTGGGGACTAAGTTTGAACGTGAATTTTGGAGAAGACACAGCCACATATTCAAATGGTAGCAGTTGTGGTTTAAAAAAGTTCAAAAGTGCTTTAAATATCTTCTTTTGCTTCTCTGAAACACTTACTTGATGACAGTTCTTCAACATTTCATCAAATAAACAAATCAGTCGTAATATTTTTTGAATGCTAGAATTTTATAACTTAATAACCATCTAATCTACACAGGCAACGTGGTATACAAAGATAAATAAAACATGGTTTTTGCCCCACAACGGAGTGAACCAAGGTAAGAGGGAGGTAAGGGACAAGGGCTGAATCTGAGACAAATGTGTATTTCTCATCTCTAGTTTCAGGACAAGACAGCAGACTGGGTAGAGTATTCCTTTTAAAAATCTAATTTTGCTACACTCTTTCCTCCGTTAATAAAATTTAATATTTCTATAAGAGAAAAAAGTCCAAGGTATTCATGAAATTATTAGGAATAGAAACCTTTTTTAAGGTCTCATATTTCTGAATACAAATTTATTCAGGGCTGAATTTTCGAGGGTGCATTTAAAGAATATAGTTATTCCTAATAATATATATCATCATATGAGTAGGACACATGTTATTAAATGTCTGTAATCCTCAAGATAAATGCTAGTTACGATTCTACTTCACCCTTGACTTTTTTTAAGACTGTGCGGATGCCTTTGGCTCTTTATAGAGATGGAGTACAGATTCCCTGCTCTCCCCAGACAGCAACTTCCTGGGGTACCAGTTTATCCAGAGATAGCTGTAGACTTATATTCTATGAAATGTTTTGCATGAGCAAAAGGGGAGCTATGAGCTATGCAGATCCCTAAAGATCCTTCTGGTAATTCTTTAAAATCAGGCTTACTGGATTACCTGCTTTGGAGGTCATAAGTGCCTCAGTCTAAAAGTTGTTAAACTAATTTGAGGGAGTTCAGAGGCCTACAGTGATGAACACCATGACCTCTCCGACTCCTTCCTAAATAACCATGACGCAAGGGATAAAGATTCCATCCAACAGTTAAACTATGACATTTGACATTGTAGCTACTCTCTATCTCTCTTAGAACTTTTTAAATAATGAATCAGTATTCCTGAGTGCAGTCAACTCTGGAATTCCAGTATGTTTGAATTTCTGAGCAGTGAGTATAATGCCACCTTGTGTTATCAGGGATGGAATTGTCTTGGGACCAGCTGGCCTTCTCCAGCCACACCTTTCTCACGGCTAGCTGTTGGAGTCTTTCCTTTGGATTCTACATAAGCACCTTTTCAAAGAGAATAAAAAGTTAATACTTTTAAAACATTCAGTGAAGCTCATAGTAGAACAGGATTTGCTAGGTTTGTGAAGCCTGTCTCTGTGCAGCTCTGTTGGGGCTGGGAGAGAAAATCTAGAAGACTGTAGGTATGGCAGACAGTGCATGCTCCTGGTTCCCGGGCAGTGGTGGAGGAGGAAGGGCCTGGACAGAACACACAGAGCAGCCCTGGCTGTCATATGAGTACTAAAGCCAGAGCAGGTGAGCCTGAGGACAAGGGCCGGGACACAGCAGGGGTCAGGCCAGCATGGAGCAGATGTGGGACCTTTCTGGGTTTGGGTCCTGTTTGAGGTTGGGGAGGGGGTGGGAAAGGGATCATTGCTCTTTGTTACTCTTATTTTACTCTCCCGTAAAGCCAACTGAAATGGGGAGAAAATGGGTTGGAGAAATTAAGGAGTTAGTTAAGAAACCATGTATTAAGTTACTGGAAGAGTTCAAAGTAGCTTTCCTCTTTCACATTCTATTCCCAGACCCACCTGGAAAGATAGGAAGACAGAAACCTTCATCAGAAGAGCTCATTAGGCCTTACTATAAACTAAGCACATTTGGTCAGATGGTTCAAATGTGTAATTATTCAATTTGAGAAAAAAATAATTTATTCTTGGCGGGGCGCCGCGGCTCACGCCTCTAATCCCAGCACTTTGGGAGGCCGAGGTGGGTAGATCACGAGGTCAGGAGATCAAGACCATCCTGGCTAACACAGTGAAACTCTGTCTCTACTAAAAATACAAAAAACTAGCCGAGAGTGGTGGCGAGCGCCTATAGTCCCAGCTACTTGGGAGGCTGAGACAGGAGAATGGCGTGAACCCGGGAGGGGGAGCTTGCAGTGAGCTGAGATCACTCCACTGCACTCCAGCCTGGGGGACAGAGCTAGACTCCGTCTCAAAAACAAAAAACAAAAAACACAAAACAAAAAAATTTATTTATTCTCTTGATTCAAGATAATGGTGCACTAATATAATAAAACTTCATGTAACTTTGGATGACATAAAGCTGATTTGAAGTTATTTCCTCAACTAGAATTTTATAGTAGAATAATTTCTACTGAAAACATAAGAAGCCATATATTATCTACATGTTAGAAATTTATAGCAACTACTGGAAAGTGATTTCAATAGCAGTTACAGTTCAGCTTTAAAAACTAAAGCCCAGGCGCAGTGGCTCACACCTGTAATCCCAGCACTTTGGAAGGCCGAGGCAGGAGGATCACTTGAGGTCAGGAGTTTGAGACCAGCCTGGCCAACATGGTGAGACTCTGACTCTACTAAAAATACAAAAATTAGCTGGGTGAGGTGGCGGGCACCTGTAATCCCAGCTACTTGGGAGGCTGAGTCAGGACAATCACTTGAACCTTGGAGACGGATGTTGCAGTGAGCTGAGATCGCACCACTGCACTCTAGCCTGGGTGCCAGAGTGAGACTCCATCTCAAAAAACAAAATGAAACAAAACAAAACAAAAAAACTATCTAAAGTACTTGCTCCAGCACAGGTTGAACTTCCAAACAGGTGTTTCTTTCTAACTGGCTTGAAATGCTTTTATTTATTTATTTTTTGAGATGGAGTCTTGCTCTGTCGCCCAGGCTGGAGTGCAGTGACGTCATCTTGGCTCACTGCAACCTCCACCTCCCAGGTTCAAGTGATTCTCCTGCCTCAGCCTCCCAAGTAGCTGAAATTACAGGGCACGTGCCACCACACTCTTTAGTAGAGACGGGGTTTCACNCACTCTAGCCTGGGTGCCAGAGTGAGACTCCATCTCAAAAAACAAAACGAAACAAAACAAAACAAAAAAACTATCTAAAGTACTTGCTCCAGCACAGGTTGAACTTCCAAACAGGTGTTTCTTTCTAACTGGTTTGAAATGCTTTTATTTATTTATTTTTTGAGATGGAGTCTTGCTCTGTCGCCCGGGCTGGAGTGCAGTGACGTCATCTTGGCTCACTGCAACCTCCACCTCCCAGGTTCAAGTGATTCTCCTGCCTCAGCCTCCCAAGTAGCTGAAATTACAGGGCACGTGCCACCACACTCTTTAGTAGAGACGGGCTTTCACTATGTTGGCCAGGTTGGTCTCGAACTCCGGACCTCGTGATTCACCTGCCTTGGCCTCCTAAAGTGCTGGGATTACAGGCATAAGCCACAGTGCTCTGCCCTCCACCTTTTTTTTTTTTTTTTTTTTTAAAGATCTTTAAGATCTTTGGTGTATGTATTTGCTGTGCTCTTATGTAAGCTCTTACCATTGCCTCTGTTTTTCAAAATGGAATTATCTCACTTTTGCCTTCATCTTTATTTATATAATTTAACCAATGCTTTTACTAACTTGAAAAAAATGTCTTTTAAGTCAAAATGGCTATATTGGTTTTTTTCTTATTCTAGAGGCAACGCATGTACATGTTAAAAAAGAAGTTTTAGAAAAGTATAAAGATGAAAAAAATTATCTGTATAATTCTACTATCTGGAAATAATTACTATTATTGTATATACATCTAGGTATTTTTCTATGCATAAAACTCAGTTTTAAAATGTAAAATGGAATCATACTATACATACCCACTTAATAGTGCCATTTTTTTCTACTTTACAATGAATCATGGACATTTTTGAATGCTCACAGGTATAGATTACATTATTATTTTGAATAGCTGCATAAATTCCATTATGGCTGCGTCATTTTTCTAAAGAATTCTTGTATTGATGTGATCATTTAAGTTTCTAATTTTTAACTCTTATAAATGAGACTTTATGAACATGTTTTCATATATATCTTTGTACACCTGTCCAGTTATTTCCTAGAATAAATTCCTAGGAGTAGAAATGCTGGATCAAAGCGTGTTTTAACTTGTCAGTTAGGTGTACCTATTTGTATTTCCATCAACAGTTTATGAGAAGGCCTATTTCTTCACAACATAATCGATGCTAGGTACTTTCAATCTTTTAGATCTTTGCTTATGTGATAAAAGAGCATAAAATAGTATCTTACTGTTTTAATAGTTATCTTCATTATCTTCTCATGTGTTTGTTAGAAGTTTTACTTTTTGTTTTGTAAATTCTCCTTTACTCATTTTCCATGGGATATTTAACTGCCTAATTGATTTACAAGGGCTTTTATATAGAAAGGCTATTTAAACTTTTATCATATATATTCCAAAACCTTTTCTAAGTTTGCCATCCACCTTTTAAATTTGTTTGTGATATTTTGAGGCATAGAAGTTGCAACTTACCCTCAAGTCTATTGATCATCTCCTTTTATAGCTTCTGGCTTTTAAGCCAGGCTTAAAAAGACCTTCCAAAGATGATATAAATATTGACTTATGTTTCCTGTTAGTACTTTTACAGTCTCATTTTACATTATTTTTTAAAGATCTAGAATTAATTTTTCTGCAAGAGATAAGGTAACTTTCCCACATGTTAATAACAAAGTGATCCCAGCATTAATTATTGAATCATTTATCCAGATAGAGCCTGTCTGCCTGCCTGCCTTCATTCCTCCCTTCCTTCCTTTTTCTTTTTCTCTTTCTTTCTTTCAGCAGAAAGCATCTCTTCTCTTTTCTCTGCTCCTGTATTTCTGGAGAGAAACAGAGAGTGGGTATCGAACTGAAACAGAGGAGAAGGAAACCAGAGAATGCAGTAATTCTGAACAGGTCCGGAAGTGCTGTACAGCATTCTAGAATAGCTTTGTTCTACAACCTCGCCCAGTGACACACATATAAATAGGCACTTTTGTGAGTCAACTATGGTACTTAGACCCACTCAGTTTCTTGGCAGAGATGAGAACAACAAGGCAACTGTCTCAAGATTTGGGGGCATAATCCTGGTTCTAATGGATTCATGACTTTGTACCTGTCAACATTTAAAGGAGGAATGGACTTGATGAAGCTTCAAAAATTTGTTTCTACTTGATTATATAATATTTTAAGTGATCATAACAGGTTTCAATTTTTAAACCAATTTTTCCCTTTTAGGGCAGAACCATACACTTTTCCTCCTACTTCTACTAAGCACCTATCCATCCCTTCAAAGTCGACTGTGGGCACTCAGACTGATTATCGGGATGCTGATGTTCAAACAGACCCATACTCTCCAGAATATGTAGTATGTCAGGACTCTATCCCTGAGCTCTTGACCTTGGCTACACTTACTTGGGGTGAGTTGGTAAATCTCCTGACTATTGGCAGATGACAGTGCTGATAACCACGTATGCTGTTCAAATGGCCCATGTACAGGCAATTGTGGTTTACAGTGTTGCTGTATAAAGTGTCTTACTCAGTACAGCAACTTCATAGACTCATAATTTTTCTGATACTTCTGGTCAAATAAAGATACTATCTTTTTG
The DNA here is from genome assembly GCF_001698545.2 of Rhinopithecus bieti. Classification (NCBI taxonomy): domain Eukaryota; kingdom Metazoa; phylum Chordata; class Mammalia; order Primates; family Cercopithecidae; genus Rhinopithecus; species Rhinopithecus bieti. The sequence goes on along the minus strand of NW_016803631.1, from coordinate 2,561,989 downwards.
TTGTAAGTAGTTTTATCATACTCTATCTGTGAAGCTAAATTTCAGCTTAATATTGTAGTTGCTTTGCTAACTAGTCACCTATGTCCTCTCTTTTCTCTCTCCTGGTGAATTACTTCCTTTTTATTGAGCAATCATACTTCTTTACACATAAGCTTTTTTTGAGTGTAAAATACTGAATGCACATTCCTGTATATGTAATATTATCTTAATTTGCCAAAATATCTTAATTTACCAAAGCTCCCTTATATACTTTATTAGATGATTTGGATGACCTGATATTATCTCTGAAATGCTAAATATCTTTCAGGCTCAGAAATTAACTCTTAGAATGTAATAAAATCTGGCCTAGGCCTGTATTATGTGAACCTATATAATTAATAAGCGAGAGTACTTTTAGAAATTATTAGAAATTAGCTTATCTAACTCACTTAGTTGTATTAATAGCTGGGAAACTGAGAACCAGAGAGGTTAACTAATTCCTCCAAGGACACAGAGATAGTCGGTACATAGTAATGATTTTTAAATGAGATTGCTTTTCCCCGCGTTGTAACAGATAGCTGTGATCAAGTCTGCATCCCAGGCAAAGAAGATCTTCATATCTGGGCTCTAGCTTTGACTTGTTTCCTAGCCCACTTTATGAATCCAGATTAAGCATTCTCAACACCCATTTTTTTTTTTTTTTTTTGAGACGGAGTGTGACTTTGTTGCCCAGGCTGGAGTGCAGTGGTGTGATCTTGGCTCACTGCAACCTCCGCCTCCTGGGTTCAAGTGATTCTCCTGCCTCAGCCTCCCAAGTAGCTGGGACTACAGGTGCATGCCACCGTGCCTGGCTAATTTTTTTATTGTATTTTTAGTAGAGGTGGGGTTTCACTGTGTCAGCCAGGATGGTCTCGATCTCCTGACCTTGTGATCTGCCCGCCTCGGCCTCCCAAAGTGCTGGGATTACAGGCGTGAGCCACTGTGCCTGAGCCAACACCTGTACTTTAAAGTAGAGGCTCTACTTTCAGGCCTAGATGGCAAATTAAAAATATGCTGAAACCTTCCCTTTCTGCTCTGAATGCATAAAAAGTATAGGAAAAAATTAACAAACATATAGACACACTTAAAAGCAAGAAAGAAAATATTCGTAATGTAGAAATGGAGACTTTTTCCTAAATAAAGAAGTAGCTGGGGAACTTTGGTGGTAAATGGGAGCTGTGCATGGCAGGGAACCAGGTCCAAGTCACCTGCCTGAACTGGAGGGGCCAGCATCCTTCTCCTGCACACAGGTGCAGCTGAAGCCTGGTACCTGCCCGATGAAGATTATAGACAGAGCAGAGTCAGGCATTCCTGCCTGTGGCCTTGGACTTTACCTCTTGGTGTGATAAGGTCTTGGCATTAAACTGCAGGAGGACAAGAGCCAGGCAGAGGCTCAGAAATGCTTCACTAGGCAAAAAAAAAAAAAAAAAAATCTGGTGCACTGTCATAGCAGAACTGAGGTTAAAGTGTCAATAGAAGCCTCTATGAGCCAGGCCTACTCCTACCATTTGTGGGACCGGGGACTCTAAGGGAAGCCCACCTACCATGCGTATAGATATTTTAAAATTATAAATCAAGCTAAGAACTGTTAAGTAAAATACGTTGGTTTTTTTCACAAACATCTTTATAACAAGTTAAAAGGACAAGTTTAAATTGGAATTCTTAGACTCCTGGGATTCCATACTGTAATGTGGCAGCGAGGTGAGAGCCTACTGTGGCCTGCTCCTTTGTCTCCCAACCCTGGCTCTGCTCTACATCTGAGGGGCCTGTCATGCATGCCCGTGATTACCTTGCTCTTCTTCCCAATGTTCACACATCCCTACGAACAGCTGCCATTTGGCCCCACCTTGGGCTTAAGGGTGAACAAACAGCAGCATATAGTATGCCCTGAGGAATCTGAATCCTGTAAAGAGGCCCATGGAGACTTTGGAAGCAGGCTCCGGGCCATTCGTAGGATTTCCAGGACCTCTACACGTGGAAATAGCTCCAGGTGGGCACGGGGCCTTGGACTCCTCACCTTGTGGTGATGAACAGGGCTCTAAAGAATGAGGTTAGGTATTAGCCACTCGCAGGTCAAGGCTGCTTACTGACTAGGGTGCTTATGAGAGAAGCCAGCAGCTGATCTCCACCCAAGAACCCCAAAGCACACAAGGAACAGAGACACCAGGAGTGGCCCACAACAAATAAAGGAAATGGGAGAAGAAATTTCTGAGTGAACAGAAAATGGAGCAATCTGAAAAGGACTTGGGAAGTGCTTTCTATATTCTCAAAAGGATAAGGGGGTAATAGCAACACCAAAGACAAGAATGGGAGTCATGAAAAAGAACCAGTTGGAATCAAGGGGGAGGAAAACTATAATGTTTGAAACAAAATGAACTCAACAGTAGAATAGACAGTGCTGAAGAGCAAATTAGTGAAATGACAGATCGAATGGACACATATTCCAGGATGCAGCATATAGTGGTAGAACAAGATAAAAGAAAAGGAAGAGCTGTGGGTGCTAGGACATCAGTACAGGGAAAATGATGGAGAAGCAATGCAAGAATCGGTGGCTGAGAACTCCCCAGAACTGAAGAAAGACATTAGCCTTCACACTGAAAAATTCCACTGAGTAGCAAGCAGAATGATTCTTTAAAAACTCACACCTCCTAATACAAGAAAAGAAAAAGTGAAAAAACTATTAGAAAGATAACTCAGATTACCTACAAAGGAAAAAAAAAGGATTGATATTTTGTAGTATTGCCTTTAAGGTGATGTGGGAAAATGATTGCAAACCTAGAATTATTTTACTGGCCAAACTATTATTGACGAGTGAAGGTGAAATAAAGACATTTTCATACATAAGAAGAAATCTATCTCATAGGATATTGTAATGATTAAGTAAATTTATTTATGTAACGTGTTCATAGCTACACTCCAGCAATTTCACTCCTAACTATACACCAAAAAAAAAAAAAAAAAAAAAACAAAACACACACACACATTATTCTACTTACGGAAATACATACGTGTGTTCACCAAAAGACATGCACAAGAAAACTCACAGCAGCATAATTCATAATAACTCCAAACTGAAAACAACCCAAATGTCCATCAACCATAGAATGGATGAATAAAATATAGTGTATTCACATAACGGAATGCTATATAATAATGAGAATGAAGTACAACTGCATGTGATTACAAGGGAGATTGTAGATGCGTATATAATCGCATATATAATGCTGAACAAAATAAGATACAGAAGAGTGCCTACACTGTGATTTCATTTACATAAAGCTTAAAACCAATCAAAACTAAATGAACGCATTAGGAATGAGGATGGTAGGCTATCCTTGGGGCAGGTAGAGACTGGGAAGGGAGTATCATGGGCATTCCAGTGTTCTGGTAATATTCTATCCCTTGATCTGGGTGCCGATGGAATATCTGCTTTTGTTTATGTATGCTATACATTTGTAAAAAGTTTACATAAAGATGAGGGAAAATAACGACAGTGAAAAAGGATGACACCGTAAGCACTGCGGGGATAAAATTGAGTGCTTATGATGTGCCAAAAACTGATCCAAGTGCTTTACATTTTAAACCTATTCAGCCTTCACACGTTAAATGAATAATAAAGTTGAAATAAATAGTTGATAATGCAGATCTTTTAAAAGGCAAAAGAAATGGTCATTAGGGCCGTAAGTAATTATCTGATAAAGAGTGATAATACAGCCAAGCCTCTTGTAGGAAGCATCAAGAAGGAAGACAGAAGATGCAAGCAGAGTGTTGGGATTGAAAGTGGGACAGAGTAACTACAGAATAAACAATTTAAGAAATATGAGAGTGCTATGAATATCTTTTGCCCTATATTTAAAAACTTAGAAAGGCCGGGCGCGGTGGCTCACACCTGTAGTCCCAGCACTTTGGGAAGCTGAGGCAGGCGGATCACTTGAGGTCAGGAGTTCAAGACCAGCCTGGCCAACATGGTGAAATCCTGTCTCTACTGAAAATACAAACGTTACCCACACATGGTGGTGGGCACCTGTCATCCCAGCTACTCAGGAGGCTGAGGTTGCAGTGAGTGAGCCGAGATTGCGCCACTGTGCTCCAGCCTGGGTGACAGAGCGAGACTCAGTCTCAAATAAATTAAAAAAAAAACTTAGATAAATTATACAATTTTTAAAGAAAATATAAATTGCTAACTTGGTTTTAAGAAGAAATCACAAACCTGAATAGAAGAGTAACTATAGAAATGGAGTTGGTAAATAGAAAAAAAAAAAATCCTTTTAAGAGCACCAGGCCTAAACAGTTTTACAAGTAAGTTTACCACTCCTTTAAGGACCAAATAAAATGTTTTATGCAACTTCTTTCAGGAAACACAGAATAGAAGTTAATTTATTCGTTTTATGAGACCAGTATAGCCTTGATTTGAGAACTGAGTAAGGACAGTACGGTTGTTACTTAGTATTAATAGGAGATTGATGCTAGGACCCTGCAACCCTACCAAAATTTTTGGATGCGCAAGTCTCTTATGTAAAATGGCATAGTAGTTGCATATAACCTACACACATCCTCCCATATATTTAATCTCTAGATTACTTATAATTCCTAATGCAATGTAAATTTTACATAAATAGTTATTATACTGTATTGTTTAGGGAATAATGACAAGAAAAAAGTTTGTACACGTTCAGAACACAGTTTTTTTAAAAAAATATTTTCAACCTGCACTTGGTCAGATCCACAGATGTAGAACCCATGGATATGAAGGACCAACTATACTAGTGAGGAAACTTACAAACCCATCTCACATATGAAGAAATACGCAAAAAATTCTACATAAGACACCAGCAATCTAATCTTGCTGTATTTCAAAAGAGTGACTTATAACCAAATGGAGTTAATCAGAGAAATTCAAGTTTGTTGCAATATCAGAAAGCCGTTCATGTAATTTACCATTTTAATGGAAAACATAGGAAAAATCCTTCTCTGGATGCAGAAAAAAGTATTTTATAACATGCATTGCTCATTTATGACATATACTCAGAATAAACTGGGAGCAGAAGGAAACTTTAATAATCTACCACAGCCTGTAATAAACATCATACTAAAGGTGAAACTTCAGAAACTTTACCCTAAAAGAAAAAGACATTGATAATGCTCATTATCACTACTATTTAACAACGTAGAGAAGACCTTAGCCCAGAGTTTATCAAGCCTGGCTATGATCCCTCCTTTCAGGAACATTTGGAAATATGAGTGGCGTTTTCTATGTAATAATGATTAGGAAGTGCTTCTGGCATTTAGCTCATGGGACAGGGTATAGCGGATAGGCTGGCATGGATACTAAACATCCTGTGCTGCTTGGGGGAGTTTCATACAAATAATTATCTGCCCATTATGGCAATAGCACCCTTGTTGAGGAGAGACGGTGCAGCAAGATAAGAGAAAAAGGGAGGCATGGCGATTAGAAAGAAGCAGCAAAACTATCCCTATTTGCACACGTGCTCACTTCGAAAATCAAATAAATTATCAGAACTAAAAAGAGAGTTCAACAAGAAGTCAACATAGATCAGTCACTTTCCTATATGACAGCAATATCCAATTAGAAAACATTGTTGAGGCCAGGTGCAGTGGCTCACACCTGTAATCCCAGCACTTTGGGAGGCCAGGGCAGGAGGATTGATTGAGGCCAGGAGTTTAAGACCAACTTGGATAACATAGTGAGACCTCCATTTCTACAAAAGAAAAATTAGCTGAGTGTGGTGGTGCACACCTGTGGTCCTAGCTACTCAGGAGGCTGAAGCAGGATTGCTTGAGCCCAGGGGTTCAAGGTTACAGTGTACAGTGAACTATGATCTTGCCACTGTACTCCCACCTAGGCAATAGAGTGCGACTCTGTCTCAAAAAAAAAGAAGAAAGAAAGAAAGAAAAGAAAAAAAAAGAAAAAGAAGATGAAAGAAAGAAAAAGAAAAGAAAAATTATTCAACCTGAGATCAGGTGTTCAAGACCAGCCTGGCCAACATGGTGAAACCCCATCTCTACTAGAAATACAAAGAAATTAGCTGGGCATGGTGGCCTTTGCCTGTAGTCCCAGCTACTCGGGAGGCTGAGGCAGGAGAATCACTCCAACCCAGGAGGCAGAGGTTTCAGTGAGCCAAGATTGCACCGCTGTACTCCAGCCTAGGTGACAGAGCAAGACTCTGCCAAAAAAAAAATTATTGAAAAAAATTACATTCATTTATTTTAGAGATGTAGTCTCACTCTGTTGCCCAGGTTGAGGCGTAGTAATGTGATCATAGCTCACTGCAGCCTCAAACCCTATGGCTCAAGTGATCCTCTCACCCCACCCTCCCAAGTAGCTAGGGCCACAGGTCCACACCACCATGCCAGGCTAATTAAAAAAATATATATTTTTGTGGAGACGGGGTTTCACTATGTTGCCCAGGCTGGTCTCCAATTCTTGTACTTAGAAATTCTCCTGTCTCGGCCTCCAAAAGTGCTGGGATTACAGGTGAGCCACTGCACTTGGCTGAAGAAAATTACATGCACAATAGCAATGAATAACAAAGTGCCTAGGGAATCACTTAACAAAAACATGTGCAAGGGATTTATGTTGAAAATTATAAATTATTCTTTAAGCACGTAAACAAAGATTTGATGAAAAGAGAGAACATGTTTATCAATGGGAAACTCATGCTTGAATAGATAAGACTTCTCCCTCAAATAATTTATACCTTCAAGTAGTTCTAATCCAGATTCCCACTCAATATAACTATGCCTGGGTAAATTAGCACTTTTCATCTTCTCTTCCCAGAAATTATACAAAAGTAACAACAACAATACTCCCACAAACTCCATTTTCAGTAAAACTAAAAATATATGTAATTCACGAACCACTAAATATTTGTAAGGACTGCAAAAAGCAGCTGAGATTGGGCAGATGCAATGTGGGAGGAAGTGAAGCATGCACCATGGGAGAGGAACCATCAGGGGATCTCAGAAGGCAGGAGCAAAAATATACTCCTGAGGGTAAATTAAGCAATATCCAGAATTAAAAATGATCATATTTTGTGATGTAGCTGCTAGACTCTAGCATTTCTACTTCTAAGAATCCTAGAGAAGCTCACATATGGTACAATGAGACCAGTACAAGGATGTTTGTTGCAACATTATGTATGATCAAAAAATTAAAAGCAATCTGTCATTTGAGAAGATAGATAGCTTAAATTGTAATAAAGCCTTACAGTGGAAGAAGGAAACTAGATCTGTATATATCAGTACAGCTAGGCTTCCAAAACAAAGATGTGTTAAAAAAGCAAGTTGCAGAATGGCTATAGTACAATACCACGTATATAAATATTAAATAAACATCAGTACTGTGTTTTGCTTCTATATAATTCATTTTTGGTTCATATTTGTTTTTACTAGAGAGGAAGTATAGTATAGTGCACAAAAATACAAGGTTCAGACTGCCATGTGCAAGTCACTTAACCTTTTAGCCTTTCAGTCTCTTTATTTGTAAAACAGGCATAATTATGTTTATGTGATAGGGATTTGTCGAAGATTAAATGCATTATAAAAGTGCTTGACATAATACAAGTGCTTAAATAGCCGGCGCAGTGGCTTACGCCTGTAATCCCAACACTTTGGGAGGCTGAGGCGGGCAGATCACCTGAGGTCAGGAGATCGCGATCACCCTGGCCAACATGGTGAAACCCCGTCTCTACTAAAAATACAAAAAAAATGAACCGGGCGTGGTGGCAGGTGCCTGTAATCCCAGCTACTAGGGAGGCTAAGGCAGGAGAATCACTTAAACTCGGGAAGCGGAGGTTGCAGTGAGCTGAGATCGCACCATTGCACTCCAGCTTGGGTGACAAGAATGAGATTTCGTCTCAAAAAAAAAAAAAGTGCTTGGCATAATAAAAGTGCTTAAGTAATGTTAGGTTTCATTATTATTATAATTCATAGACACATCAATTTGTATATAAAATGTTAAGATTGAATGGAAATCTACAAATTCCTTTTTGTGTTTACTTTGGGAAATGGGAGAAGGGAATGGGGCTCAATGTGGTAGTTAAAAGGTACATCGGCTTTATTTATAATGTTTCAATTTTTTATTAAAAAATGTAAAGTATATATGACAAAATGTGTACAGTTGTTAAGTCTGCATACTTACGGTATGATTTTCATAGTTTTTTTTAAAATTACTAAAGAAAATGCCATGCAAGACCCACAAAATAATATGTAGATACATATGTATACATATATACACATACATATATGTGGTGTTTTGTATACAGATTTATTTACTTCTTTATACATCTATAAAAATAAAAAGATGAGCTGGTAGTAATACTCCTCACTAAATGCATCATTGTGACTGCCTCTGGGAAGGTGATCAGAATGAGGAAGCAGAGTACAGAACTTTAGCCTTCTCTATAATACCCTAATTTTATTTTATTTTATTTTTATTTTTTATTTTTTGAGATGGAGTCTCGCTCTGTCCCCCAGGCTGGAGTGCAGTGGCGCGATCTCGGCTCACTGCAACCTCCACCTCCTAGGTTCAAGCCATTCTTCTGCTTCAGTCTCCCGAGTAGCTGGGATTACAGGCGCCTGCCACCACACCTGGCTAATACCCTAATATTAAAAACAAGAGATTGTGAATTCATATATTACTTATTTGCTTTCTAAAAGCATAAACATTACAAAAGATCTGAAATAAGACAAAATCTTAGGCATGCCCTACTGTACATGGTAAAATATGACTTGTGACTTATTTCCTTGGATTTTTCTGTATAATTATATTTTTAAATGAAAATAAAACAAAGATTGACTTATTGTGGTTCAGTGATCAAACAGGAAACTTGTTCCAGCCTCCCTTTCCTTTACTTGCTTTTGCAAGGCCACATTTAGAGGTGCTAGGCACCTAAGTGTGCTGGCATCCTCAAAACTTGATCCAGGGAGGCATACGTAGGTTTAGGTCTCAGCCAGTGCCTTGGAGCTGGTCAGGAAACATATCCAGCTGTCCCTATCCTCCTGCCTGACCTACGGGTATTGTGTCTTCGAATGCCTAAAGTTGGAGGTAAGAGATAGCCCTAAATTGTACATTCATTGTGGGGACAAAACCCAAAGATGGTGAATTCTCAGCTAGTGATTAGTGTCTTCATTTTCTGTTACTTTTTAAAAACAGTATTTGGCCAAGTGGCTCACACTTGTAATCCCAGCACTTTGGGAGGCTCAGGCGGGAGAATCGCTTGAACCCAGGAGTTTGAGACCAGCCTGGGCAACATGGTGAAACCTTGTCTCTACAAAAAAATCAAAATAAATTAGCCAGGTGTGGTGGAGCATGCCAGTAGTCCCAGCTACTTGAAGGCTGAGGTGGGGAGATCATTTGTGCCGGGGAGGTCAAGGCCTCAGTGAGCTGTAATCATACCACTCTACTCCAGCCTGGGCAACAGAGTGAGACCCTGACTCAAAAAAAATATGTATTTTTCAACTTTATCCAACAAATTCCCTATCCCATATTTTTCCCACCTCAGGAGTCTGAAAACGCCTTGTATTTCAGTATGTAAATTTGTTTATTACAGAGCATTCCACAATGTGATTATTCAGTAGTCCCTTAATATTCTCCAAATGCATTCCAGCATCTTACATGCAACTAAAATGTCTTATGGCGCAATTACTAACAAGAGGCAGTGGGGCACATATCACAAGCTGTGAGGCACTTCTGGAGGCTGTTCTAGATGTCATGTTATCCTGTCGTGGCCCTCGCATTTAGAGAAGAGGAAAGGAACTGACAGGGAGTTAATTATATAATGGGGGCTGTGTGGGTTGGCCCACTTGTTCCTAAGCTGTGCTGCTTCATCCTGCAGGTCGGGGTCTCCCAGCAGGACAAGCTGAGGTGGAGATGATAGAAAGAGCCCGCGAGAAGCGTGTTTGGGAGGCCACTCTCCCTGCTCTGAGTGACACCTCCCAGTTTGAGAAGAGGAGGAAGATGATGAATGAAATGGAGAGGAAGGAGTGGGCCTTCAGAGAGCAGGAGATTGAAAAGTAGGTTCTCTGTCACCCAGGCAACTGTTCCTGTACTGGTGGGAATAATGTTAATACTTTATATCTGCAAAGCATTCTCCCGAATGTATGGGTTGAAACGCAATCCTCAACATATAGAGATAGGAAATTGGGCTTCCGCTTCTTTCAGGAGCAGTCACATGCTTCTGATGTGGTCCAGAAGCTCTGTATACTTATCTCTCTAATAACATACAAACGTAGAATGCCCTCTGTGTGTGTGAAGAAGGTCAGCGTGGAACCCAGGTTTGAACAACTCCTGAAGGGCATCTCTGATTCTTCTTTTCCCTTTTCTCTTTGGTAGCTGTCTTAACTGTCACAGAATCCCACTAATTTCTGCAAAGCACCTTTCAAACTGTTGCTTCATGTTCATTCCCAGTGCCATTGTCCCAGTCCCTGGGCTTTCTTATCCCTTCAGACAGCCTTGGCACTAGTCCTAGCTCTTACCCACCCCCCCGATCCCACCCCCAAGACACTGTATTCACAGTCAGGATGCCTTGCGTTCTAGCTAGAGCTGATGGGCATTTCCTATTTAAAAGACAAATTATGGAATTCTTCCATTAAGAGATGCATTTATATAACAATATATATAAATAACAATATGCTGAGGTACTTGTGGTTGGATTTTCAATTATTTTAACTGATATATTTTCAGCAATGGACTTGTTGCTGATATGTGGAAATGATAAGAGATTATGAGGACCAAAAAATTATAACTCTCTAGCAAGAACAAAGGAAGGGCGTTTGCTGAGTTTGTCCTTTGTGCTAGGCTGTGCTGACGTACTTTATTGCTCATAGCAGTGCTACCAAGGACCCTTACACACAAGAGAGGGACCCAGAGAGTTAGAGACTCAGCTTGGTGCTAAATTTGGAATATGTTAATTTTTTGCAACACCTTCAGATTAAGCCTGAAGGCTTTGGGATGTTTTGATAAAAGCTTGCAATTTAATAAAAAAAAATAGTGTTTGGGGCAAAGTAGGTGTCAAATACCCAATCCTGTTGGCAGAAATTTAAATTTATTATTGTACTTTGGAAAGATACGTGTCTTTTCAAAAGGCATTGAAACTATTAAAAATGTATCTGGCCAGAGTGAAGGCGTCACCTGAGAAAGCGAGTACATTTGTTAAACTGAGGGCAATTTTAATACATGCATTTTGAGTCCCTTTTACGTGCTAGGCTCTGTGCTGTGAGCTGGGAAAACAGGGATGAATAGGAAACTGCTCTTCCTCACAGAGCTCCTTATGGTCCACCGGGGCAGGGGGAGCAGGGAAGGTGGACAAGGATGGGACAAAAGATCTTAGACCAACCCCTCTCAGGCTGCGCCTATCCGGTGATGTGCTGTTCTGTACAAAAAGTGCTTGGTGGAACCCAGGTGAAAGAACAGTTAGTTCTATTTAAGGTGGGTGATTTGAGAAAGAAAACTACTAAGAGGAGGTAGCTTCTGAACTGGGTTTTGAAGGGTAGGTAAGAAGCCATCAGGCTGATAGTAATATCAGACAGTCATATCAGAAACTATCAGGTAGACCAATACTTCAGAGGTGTTGGTCTGAGATCTTTTGCACCATCTCTTTGCCCATCTTCCTGCTCCTTCCTGCCCCAGTGAATTATAAGGAGCTCTGTCAATAATATCAGATTGACGATGATAATGATGATGATGATGATTAGTGGACTATAAGGAGCTCTGTCAATATCAGATGATAAGTGAATGGTAAGGAGCTCTGTCAAAAATAATAATAACAATAATATGATGATGCTGAGTGGATTATAAGCAGTTCTGTCAATGATATCAGATGAAGAAGAAGATATCTATAGAGCATGGAACACTTATAGAGGGCTTACTACCTACCAGATGATGCTCTAAGCATATAGATCTCAAAGTGTGGTCCACAGACCAGCAGCATCAACATTACCTTGGAACTTGGTAGAAATGCAGGTGATCAGGCCCCATCCCAGGACCTACTGAATCAGGGGTTGGGACCCAGCAATCCGTATCAGAACCTGTGCTCCAGATTATGCTGCACTCTGAAATTTGAGACTACTGTTAGAGCACTTTGTGTATACATTAACTCACTTAATGCTCACAACAACTTCATGGAGAGGGTACTATTATTCCCTCCACTTTACCATTGAAGAGATTGAGGTCAGTGGTGACATGGAAAATTGAACCTAGCATTTCTAACTCTAGAGAGAAAAGTCACTGGGGTGTGTGGCTTAGTTTTAAAAATGCCTACCTCTCCAGTGAGCTGAGATCACGCCACTGCACTCCAGCCTGGGCGACAGAGCGAGACTCCGTCTCACACACACACAGCGCCTACCTCTCCATTCTCATTTGTCACTACACTCTCACCCCTCTCAAGTGCATTCACTCTGAGAAACCCTGCCTGTGTGACATCTTGTTCTCCCTTCAGTCCTTTTGAGTTGAACATTCAGCTTCCCCTGCTGAGGCCCTGCTTTTCCCTTGTCAATGTGGCAGATCCCAATCCTGAGTTAACAGCTCCTCTAAGGAAGGCTTCCCCACCTGTTCCCTCTTTTCCCCCTGCCCTATCCTTTCTTCTTCCATGAAGAGTTTTCACTCTTCTAGCCTAGTATGTATCTCCTTGTGCTGGAAATGTTGGTTCATATGCCTATTCCACCAGAACAGTGCTTGTTGAGAGAAGGTGTTTTGTCTTGTACATCGTTGTTCCTGCCTGGCATATGGTGGGCACTTAATAAATATTTGGCAAATGAGTAAGTGAATAAATTCAGGTATGAATTTCTAAGCAGGAGTTAAATGTATGTTCAAATCTCTGTTTTAGGAAGGAAAACCTTGACAGCTGGGTGGAGCAAAGATTGGAAGGAGGACAGACTAGCAGCTAGGAGTCCATGTTAGGAGTGAGATGACCAGACATGAGCTAGGGAATACAAGAAGCATTTACGAGGAGAGATCCTTAGCAGCGGGAAGAAGGTGTAAGAGGGGCAGACTTCTGGGGGAACAAATGAGTAGGGTTTTGTTTTGTTTTTTAATTGTCAAGGGGTAGCTGGAGATTCAAATAGATGGAAATTCTGGTTCAGAAATATCTAAGCTGGGCTGGACGTGGTGGCTCACGCCTGTAATCCCAGCACTTTGGGAGGCCAAGGTGGGATCACTTGAGGCCAGGGGTTAGAGACCAGCCTGGGCAATGTAGTGAAAGTCCATCTGTACTAAAAATACAAAAATTAGCCAGGTGTGTTGGTGGGCACCTGTAGTCCCAGCTACTCGGGAGGCTGAAGCATGAAAACCGCTTGAACCCAGGAGGCAGAGGCTGCAGTGAGCTTAGATCAGGCGACTGCACTCCAGCCTGGGCAACAGAGCGAGACTCTGTCTCAGAAATAAAGAAAGAAAAAAGAAATATCTAAGCTGGAGGTACAGATTACAAAGTCATCTGTGCATTGTTGGATGCACATGAGCAAGGTAGCCCAAGGAGAACAAGTTGAAGGTAGGGGGAAAAGAAAGATTTGTTGAGTACCTATTATATGCCAGGCACTGGCATTTTTACCTCATTCCTTAGGACAGCATGCCAGAACCACATTTCCTCTTCACTCCCCCTATTACATAACCCTCCAGGAATACCACTCGACCTGGCACTGTGCACAAACCTCTTACTGTTCCTTTAGGCCCATCTGGCTAGAGAGCCCTTCTTTTACCCCATCTGCCTGGCATACTCTTCTTCATCCTTGAGAACTACACCCATATATATTCCTATTATATAGAGAGTCTCTATTGAGTGCCACCCCCACGCCCTCAATTCATCTGTCATACTTTTGCCAGAGTGGTCTTTTGACAATACATGAACATGATACCAGCCCACAGAGAAGAGCGTGTCTGTGGCAGCCGTTCCTTTGCTCTCCGTTTGAGATGCCATATGCTTCTTTATGTTTTGTAATTTACTTGAAGACTGCAGGAGATTCGCCTGGAAGTTCTAAAAGAGCTATTGAGGAAGCGTGAAGAGAATCAGAATGAAGTGAATATGAAGCACTTGAATGCACGGTGGTCTAAACTGCAGGAGGCAAAAGAGGCAAAAATGGCAAAAATTCAGCGCACACATGTATCAAGTAATGGTGTAGTATGAACAATGAAGACAGTGGAAAAGTGGGCTTTGCTTTGGATCTTTGACCAAACCTGACTTAACTATGATATAATTCTGTGTTGGTCCTGGGAATCACATAGGTAAGGGCTGAGAGATGAGTTATTTCTTAAAGGTAGAAGAGTGGAGGAAATTCCTTTACTAAGAAAATCAAGTGATGGTGTCCTAACAGGTAATCAAGTTATTGAGATAATGTGTGTGTGTGTGTATGTGTATATGTGTGTCTATATGTGTGTGTGGTGGGATAGGTGTTAGGTTCCCCATATTCATGGTCCACAGCCCTGGATAAAGAGCCCTGTTTCTTACCCTTTCTTCATTTTGCCCTTAAAGGTGGCATTTTAGACATCCTTTTTCCTAATCACCTTGCCACAAGAAATTTTAATACCACATATATAACATATGTATGTTTACGTACTATACGTATATCTATACTTTATACATGAAAAGAGGAAGTATATGATTTATTATTTTTATTCAGTGCAAGATTAAGAATGACTGAATTAAAGATTCAAGTTAAATTTATATTTTAAAAATTTAAGGCCAAGAGAGGTAGCTCACGCCTGTAATTCCAGCACTTTGGGAGGCTGAGGTGGGAGGATTGCTTAAGGCTAGAAGTTCAAGACCAGCCTGAGCAACGTAGTGAGACCCCATCTCTACAAATTTTTTTAAAAACTTAGCCAGATGTGGTGGTACACATCTGTAGTCATAGCTACTTGGAGGCTGAGGTGGGAGGATGGCTTAAGCCCAGGAGCTCAAGGCTACAGTGAGTTATGATTGTACCACTGCACTCCAGCCTGGGTGATAGAGACCTTGTCTCAAAATAAATAAATAAATAGTATCAATTACATGTGCAGACTATATATGCACTCATTCACAATATAATCACATTTTTAAAAATCATCCAAAGCTTTTTTCTAACAAAAATAAAAAATCACAAAACAAATTATTGCTTAAAATTATGTTTAGTGAACTTAAATTTTAACTTTTTCTTGATGTGAGAAAAGAGCACTTAACTGCCAGATATTTATTTAGATATGATCAGCATTTTTTTCAGTACTTGGCATAACTAATGATAGATCTGACTTTTGTAGGCGAATAATAAAATTTAAATCATTTTCACTTAATTCTAAAACCCAAGTCATACCCAAAAGTGCTGAGGATCAAACATAAACAACATTCCCAAGACAGCAGTGGCACACAGGCCCCCTCTTGCAGCATGACGTCACGATCTTGTGATAAGATTTTTACTCCCGTTGAAAATGCACAATGCAGAGCCACCAAAGGGGCTTGGGTCTGTGATGGGATCTGAGAGAAAAGGAGCACAGGAGGTGGTGAGCATGACTCTTTAGATGAGTATACTTCTCGTGTGCACAGTTGAGCCTTTCCCTCTGACTGCCAAACAATTCAGAAAGCTGTAAGCTGGGACAGTCTTTGGTTTATTTTGGTGTTAACCAAGATGAACCTATAGTCTTTGCTTTTGATTATTCTTGTAGGGAGAATAATTCCCTAGTTCCCCCACTGAACATGTATTTTCCAGTTGCTTTGAGTTTCATTCATTTAACAAACTTTTACTGAATACCTCTTCTTGGCCTGAAGTTTGAAATGCAATTATAAAATATTTTTGATGAGTACCGATTGAGGGCACTAGCTGATTCTGCTTCTGTGACTCCTGCCTGTCTCATGACAATCTGGGCCACACAGATGGCAGACCTCTGTTTTTAGTGTTACATTCTGGCTGTCGTGAGTCATCATGAAATTCATTCATTTCAATAGCTTCTCTGTGAATAACACTAAAATTGGCTTACTCTTCTGCATTTGTATAATTCAGAACAATATTTTGGAGATAGTCATGGAGGAATGTTTTATTTCAGCAATCAGAAAACTTGCAGGAAAGGGAAAGAACATAGAAGGGAAGTTGGAGAGAAGAAATATCATCAAGGATTATTCTGATTATGCATCACAGGTCTATGGACCTCTGTCGCGTCTTGGGTGTTTCCCAGACAATAACTCAGAGGACTTTGTAGTAAAAAACTACTATCTCAACACCTATGAAGGTAAGCAATTTACATAATTAGAAATCCAGTATAAGAAGGTTGTCTCAGAAATATGAGCAAATATACAAAATGTAGAAATTTAGATTAAAAGCTAAGCGGTAAAAATATTTGCAGTAAACACTGATGAACAGGTTTAACATTATTAACGTGAGTTCATACAAACCAATAAAAACTACTAAGACCCAAATAAATAAATAGACACACTATAGAACACACAAACAGACACACTATAGTCCTTGCTATAGAATGGTTCAGCAAGGACTAAGTTCAGTTAGCTACTAACTAAAATGTTAAAAAATGTTTAATGTCACTAATAATCAAAGTTATTTAACAATGAAATAGAGAAAACTTTTATACCAGGTTTTTGAAGCGAACAAAAAATATGTATAATGAAATCAACCCTTTACAAAGAAATCTCAAAAAACTAGTGAGCAAGAGGATGGGGAACCAGGGGATAAGTTCATGGAGAGGGCTATACCTCTTATGAAGTTCAAAAAAGGCTTATTTAGTTATTTAATTTCACTGACAAGTTGAAGTATCATATGGCCAAGAGCACAAGTTGCTGGTTACACTGCTGAACTTGTAGCTCTGGCTGGCCATCTCTATTTAATATTTTATTAAAATATGTAATATTTTAATAAATATTACAATTTATTAAAATGTAATAAATTGATGAACGTCTACTTTAGAAGGGTGGCACTACATATCATAGAATCATTAATTTTCTGTTGATGATTATTGTGGAATTGCTACTTTTTTGTAGGGCAATAGTTTCATTTTAGAATGCATTTCTCATTGTACAGTCTAAGTCACTGAGAATATGAGTTAATTATATGGAAATGTGCTATTACATTTCGGGGACACTTCATTCTATTATATGAGATACACCCTCTCAATAATTCTAATGAAACTGCTTGGCAAACAGCTACAAAAGTTAACAATATACCTTAAAAATAATAAACGTAAGCACTGGATACTAAAAAGCATGTACTTCCTTCTCATAGGATTAGTCGAACTTGAGTCATGTCTCCCAGATTTTGTGACACAACCCCGAATCAGAGCTCCAAAACCTAAAGTCATTACCACCAAAGCTGGTTTTCTGAAGAGGGCAGCAAGGTTGGACTATGAGTTGGCAGAGGTTCATAAGGTATAATCATTATCTGGAGGACAAAATGCTTCTAATGTGATTTTTGCAGATAAATGTTACACTCCAAAAATTGCAGCAATGTCCAGTAGGTCAAACATAGACCTACATTCTCTGCTCTGCAGTTTTTTGAGGTTGCCCATGCTGTGCTGAACCAATATGTGTATTTCCCCTCATTTCACACTTCAGGAAACTTCTTGGAGATTATTTTCCCCGTTTGCAGAAATCATATTACTTTCTGAAAGCGTTTTCAACTTGGATCTCTATATAAAATCTGACACCATACTAAGGTGTAGCAAGTTTCTATTGTTGGTGTTAATAGCTGTAATAGGCCTGATTTTCTCCCTTTTGTGTTCATGTGATTAGGGCATATGAAGAAAAAGAGTTATGTTCAACTCCTTTCTCATCTAGTTAAAGCTCTAAAGGAAAATGTGTGATGGCCTTCCTCAGGATCCACAGCATGTCAGCCACCAGCTGGGCTTTCCCTTTTGGTAGCTGGACTGCAGGTGTACAGAATCTGTGGTTTATGCTGGTGGTGCTCATTCTTTCCTGTGCATCAGAATCTCATGGAGGACTTGTTAAGACACATGCAGCTGGGCCCCATCCCCAGAGTTTCTGATTGAGTAGGTCTGAGGTAGGGCTGGAGTATTTGCCTTTTTGATAAGTTTCCCGGTGCTGCTGCTGCTGCTGTTCCAGGAACCACACTTCAAGTCCCACTGGTTTATGATATGCTTTAATCACTGGCCCATTCATGTTTGTTCAGTTGATTTTAGTAGTTAATAAAGATTGATGGTAACCTATCCTCAAAACAGGACCTTAACAGTAATTTATGTATATCGAGATGATTCTTTCTCACCTCATCCCCATTCCCCCATCTCCTTTTACCCATCCTGAATGCTGTGTTCATCATTCTCTCACTTTCTGTTAAGATTTTTTATAGATTCTTTTTATTAAGTTATGGAAGTTCCCTTCTATTCTTAATTTACTAAAACCTTTAATCATGTGTTTATGTTGAATTTTATCAAATGTTTATCTCTATCACACAATTTTTATATATGTTATTTTTTAAATTATTGTAGCAACATTTATAATTGTTTGCAAATGTTAATCTATCCTTGCATGCCTGGGAAGAACCTGCCTTGGTCAAAGCATACAGCTTATTTTCAATACCTTGTTGGATTTGGTTTACTCATATGTTGATCAGGATTTTGCTTCTACATTCATGAGTGAAATGGCCTTCTTGTTTTTCTTTCTCATTTTGACTGTGTATGGGGTTGGTGTTATAATTATGCAGGTCTCCTGAAATTAACTGAGGAATATTCCTTCCTTTTTCTTTTTTGAGAAGAGTTTAAATAAGATTGGGATGATCTGTTCCTTCAGTTTGGTAGACTATGCATATGAAATTATCTGGGACTAATGTTTTCTTCATAGGAAAAATTTTAACCACTACTTCAATTTCTTTACAACTTGTAGAACTCCTCTCAATTATTTTTGGTAAATTTTTTTAAATAAATTTCATTTCACCTACCTTTTCAATTTTTTTGGGCATATGATTGTTGGTAGTATTGTTTTATAATCTTTTAAATGTTTATTTTATCTTATTCATGTCTACTTTTTTTCATTTACAATATTGTTTATTTATGCCTTAACTCTTTTCCTTAATCAGGTTTACTGAAGGCTTGCTTATTTTCTTAGTATTTATGTTTCCAAACAATGAACTTTTGATTTTGTTGATTTCCTGTATTACATGTTTTTTTAATCACATTAATTTCTACTCCTATATTTATTCTATATTTCTTTCTACTTTCTTAGGGTTTGTTTCACAGGTCTTTTCTTAAATTGTACATGTAGCTCATCAGTTTCAGGCATTCATCTGTTTTATATAAGTATTTTAGGTTAAACATTTCCTTCAAAATGCTGACTTTTGGTACACTTCATTAGTTTTGATATGTAGTATTTATCATTCTTAATATCTAATATCTAATATCAGAAAAACCATTATGATTTTTTAACCTGTATTTAATAGTGTGTTTTAAAATTTCCAAATATGCAGGAATTTTAACTCATTTTCTCATTAACCTCTACCTCAATTGCGTTGTGATCAGAAGTCATCGTCTGTGTGGTACCTATCCTTTGAAATTTCATGAGGCTTGCTTTGTGGACCAGTATATGATTATACATATAAAATAATAAAATACACCTTCAAATAACACAATGCCACTTCATGGGTAGAGTGGACACCTTAGAGCAGATTATTCCCAACTCCTTCTTCCCATCCCTGTGATGTTCCTGTCATTCATTTCACTCATCCAAATGCTATAATCAGCCAATACATTTTACTTTTATTGCTTTAGCTAGCAGTTATCTTTTAGCTCAATTAAAAATAAAAAAACAATATAATTTATTTATTCCTTCTCTTCTGCTCTTCTTATACTTATATCGATCTAAGTTTTTGATCTATACCATTTTTCACCCACCTGAAGAACTTTTTTTTTTTAATCATTTCTTGCAGGGAAGGTCTGCTGGCCATGAATTCCTTCAGTCTTTGTTTGCCCGCTTTATTTTGGGGAGCGGGGGGAATGTAATTCGCATACAATAAAATCCCCCTTTTAAAATATATAATTCAGTAGTTTTTAGCATATTCACAAGTCTGTGCAACCATCACCACTATCTAATTCCAGAATATTTTCGTCATCCCCAAAACAAACCCCATGCCTAATAGTGCTCAATTCCAATTCCCTCTTCCCCTCAGCCCCTGGCAACCACTTTCCTTTTTGCTTTTTTGGTGGAGTCGCTCTCAGTCGCCCAGGCTGGAGTGCAGTGGCATGATCTTGGCTCACTGCCAGCTCTGCCTCCTGGATTCATACCATTCTCCTGCCTCAGCCTCCCAAGTAGCTGGGACTACAGGCGCCCGCCACCATGCCCGGCTGACTTTTTGTAATTTTAGTAGAGACGGGGTTTCACCGTGTTAGCGAGAATGGTCTCGATCTACTGACCTCGTGATCCACCCACCTTGGCCTCCCACAGTGCTGGGACTACAGGCTTGAGCCACTGTGCCTGGCCTATTCTACTTTCTTTTTATGGATTTGCCAATTCTGGACATTTCATATACATGGAATCATGCAGTATATGGCCTTTTGCGTCTGGCTTCTTTCACTTAGCATAGCGTTTTTAAGGTTCATCCAGGTTTTAATACATCTCAGTACTTCATTCTTTTTTTATGATTGTGTAACATTCCATTGTGTGGATATACCACATTTTATTTCTTTACTCATCATTTGATGAATCCGCCAAGAATATAACCATGTTTAGTCAGTGGTTAACTTTTTTTTTTTTTTTTTTTTTTTTTTTTGAGATGGAGTTTTGCTCTTGTTGCCCAGGCTGGAGTGCAATGGCGCGATCTCAGCTCACTGCAACTTCTGCCTCCCAGGTTCAAGTGATTCTCCTGCCTCAGCCTCCCGAGTAGCTGGGATTACAGGCATGCACCACCATGCCCGGCTAATTCTGTATTTTTAGTGGAGACAGGATTTCTGTTGGTCAGGTTGGTTGGTTAACGTATTTTTAGGAATATCGTAGCACCTCCTGGGAGATACACACATTCTTGGTAGTGTTTCTCAAACTGACCTAGCATCACCATAGAGAATATTAATATTCTGATTAATATTTATATCTGTGACCTAGATCTGGTAATGAAGGAAAATATAGGGTACAATATATGTTATTCAGGTGATGGGTATGCTAAAAGCCTAGGTTTCACCATTATGTAATATATTCATGTAAAAAACTGCACTTTTACCCTGTAAATTTATGCAAATTTTTGTTAAAAAAAAATAAGAGATTCTATTAATTGGCATTATTTCAGGCACTGTTGGATAAGAAAAATAAAGTTCTTGAAGCCAGGAAACCCCCTCGCTTCCTTCAGAGAAACCCAATACCTCAACCTCGGCTTCCAACTCCAACCTTGGAAATGACTTCCAATGTAAGTTGGAAACTTTTTAGTTGAAATGCTAAATTCAATATCATTGTCAGCTTATTCTTAGGATAGTTTAGCTTAAAGCAAATCTAATTTAGCAGTGTTAGTTTCCTAAGCTCTAACTTAAATATTGTCTTTATTCTTATGTAGCAAACATCAGACACACACAAAACAAACGAGATGAAATGAAATCTAAACCCAGTCCTTTTCAAAATAAAACACAATTTAAAAAATCTTTCCATGAAAAATCAGCATCAGAAGGTAGTGCTCATGTATATGAAACAGAAAAAGAAGATTGAGTGATGATCAGTTACCATAACTATCTTCCCATATGAAGAGATGGCTGATGACTGTTGGAGTCGAAGAGGAACGAAATGCCAGAGGTGTCATCAAGATAGGCTTGCTTCTGGGGTGGGAATGACTCAAAGGGCCCTGCCCAGGGCCACATCTCACCAGACTCAATTTGAGCAAGGTAGCAGAGTTGGTTAGGATTTAGACGACTGACTCAGACTAAACAAATCCACAGGAAACTGTTAGAGATGCCATGTTGCAAATTTATTACTTTATGGAGAGAACCATAACTGCCTACTAGATCAGGCTGTTCCTCTTGGCGGGTCAGCACGTTATCTCTCAATATAGGACAGTCCTCACAAGAAGCCAAATTGTATTCAGAAGGCTGGTGTGTTCCTTGGCTGAGGGCAGGTGTTGGTGGGAGACCACACTAACCCCTGTTACTCCCTCTGATGAGTGGCTCCTGCAGAGGGACCAGAAAGCTCCCACCAGCTGGCTGGGATGTGCTGCTGGGTAACATTCTCTTTTCTAGACTTTGTGCAGGCCTTTGGTTGACAGATTGTCTTTTTTTTTTTTTTTTTTTGGAGACAGAATCTCGCTCTGTCACCCAGGCTGGAGTGCAGTGGTACAATCTTGGCTCACTGCAGCCTCTGCCTCCTGGGTTCAAGTGATTCTCTTGCTTCAGCCTCATGAGTAGCTGGGACTACAGGCGTGTGTCATCACGCCCAGCTAATTTTTGTAGCTTTAGTAGAGACGGGGTGTCGCCACGTTGGCCAGGCTGGTCTCAAACTCTTGACCTCAGGTGATCCACCTGCCCCAGCCTCCCAAAGTGCTAGGATCACAGACGTGAGCCACTGCACCCAGCCTGACACATTGTCTTTCATGTGTGTTAATGTCATCGATTAGACTGCTGTTTTCTTTTTACATTCAAAGGAACCTTAATTAGATTTCCAGACCCTGCTTTTTCTGCTTTGGACACACAGTTTTAAGATGATTTTTATAATGGTTAACCTTGTCTCTTATATTCTGATTTTATCAGCATAGCTGAATTCTTGTGAGAAGTACCTTACTCTGACAATAGACTAGGTGTATTTTTGTCTACTGATGATCAAACATGAAAAATCCTATTGCAAAATGATGTTATCAGCAATACTTGTTGCTTCAAGAAAGATTTTGTTGGAAAGGAATATAAGGAAATGAAAGTGGCTTCATTTGTAGGGATAGCATGGCAGGGCGTGAATTTTTTGCTTGTAAGATGGTTTGTTAATGATGAAAAATAATGAATTTTAATGTAAGTAACATTAAAATAGTATATGTTCAATAAGAGCAGGGACCATGTTTTATTTCTCTTTAAATCTTTTCGGCATCTGGCACAGTCTGTTTTGCTTGAAATAAGTCTTCAAAAGAATATTTGATGCTTGGACTACTGCAGTTCTCAAGCTGCTTGGTTCTCCCTTTGTTCTTTTAGGAAGAAGAAGAAATAGAAATGGCTGTGATCTACCTTCAAAAGTTACTCCGGGGCAGAGTCGTTCAGAACATGGTGTGTAGGTCCAACCATTGGCCCTGCGTTTCTCTTTTGAGAATAATTTTTTTAGAATGCGTATGTGCTTGGTTCCTTGGAGTGAATTCTCTTTTGCACCCTGCTATCCTATTCAGCTAAACTCTTAAACTGACTGCCCATTTCCTTCTGATGTCCCATTTCCTTCTGGTGGCATCGTTTGTCCAGGTGGGTGGCACAGTGTCAAGGAGAGAGGCAGGAAGGACCTACCTGCTATTTGCCATGGTTGTAACTAAGGCAGTGTGAAACTGACTTCTTCCTTGGAATTGTTAAATCCATACATTTTCTCACCTGAATTTTGGCTATTTAAGCATTATCAACCAGGTGGATTCCATAATTTTTCACATAGTCATAATACAATTATTTGAGTTTGCGTATGTCTGGCGATACCTACATTATAAATGAAATAGCTAAATAATGAACTATGGTTTCGAACCCTTACTATATGCCCACACTATTTATTCTTTGCACTACATGTATTGTCTCATTTTTTTTCCTATCCATAATCTCATTTTACAGGCAAGTAATATGAGTCTGAGGGAGATATAGTTATCTGCCAGCAAATTCCGCTCTGGTCTTCCTGACTGTAAAGCCTCAGCCAGATTATTTGTGTTGCTGGAGCAGGCACACTTCACGTAAAAAATGGACTGATATAAAGCCCCAGTTAATTGTTTTCCCCAGACAGCTATAACTCATAAGAGATTCAGATATGATGAGTAACTCAGCTGGATGAACAACTTGTGTTTAGCACTGTTCGTTACTCTCCTTTCAGTATTTTCCCAAGAGAAATGCCACAGTTAAATTCGGACAACAGATTATCACAAACCACGGACAGATTTATTGGAAAAGAAGATATGGCCATGAAAAATGCCATCCTCAGGTTTATTAGCGAAGGAGCACAGGAAATGAGGGGAAGGTTCTGATTTCTTAATATGACCCTGGAGTTGTCATCTTGTCCTTGAGAGGTATTGTCAGAAACTAAGTACAGCTCACTGAAAACTAAGCCCATTCTCTGCCTGAGAAGCTGAAGGCACAGAAAAGAGGGCTGAACTCTAGCTCTGTGGGACACATCTGCTCTGTGGAATCCAAAAGACAGGACAGAGCCCACTGTTCTCAAGTGTCTCACAAGTCACTGCATGTGACTCCTAGTGCTTGGCACAAAGGGATGGTAACTTACAGGTCTCTCTTTGATTTGGTTTGATTTGATTTGATTTGATTTGATACAGATGTTTGAAGGGAAAGAAAAGCGACTGGAGTTGATCCAGGAGTTGCGCACCTGCCACGCACTACAAGAAGATGAAAAGCTGGTGAAAAAAGCCGAGAAGCAAGTGACCCTGGCCTTACAGCGGCAGAGGAACTTACATGAGCACAAGGTTTTCCTTTTTTTTCTTGTTACTTTCTTCTTAAATTTTCTGCCTTGATTTTATCATGGCATAGCAACATTCTAATAAAAATTCATGAAATGGTGAAAAAGAAACAGACCCACAATCCCATCACTCTGTCAGCTGTGTGTGTGTGTGTGTGTGTGTGTGTGTGTGACAGAGTTTCACTCTATCGCCCAGGCTGAAGTGCAGTGACACAGTCTTGGCTCACTGCAACCTCTGCTTCATGGGTTCAAGTGATTCTCCTGCCTCAGTCTCCCGAGCTGGGACTACAGGCATGCACCACCATGCCTGGCTAATTTTCATATTCTTAGTAGAGATGGGATTGCGCCGTATTGGCCAGGCTGGTCTCGAACTCCTGACCTCAGGTGATCCGCCCTCCTCGGCTTCCCAAAGTGCTGGAATTCTTAAATAATGCTGCTGTCGTCCTTAATTTGATTGGGGATGTGCCCTTACTGATTTGAATATGGTGGTATTGTTTCTTTATTTGCAAAACAATAACAACAAAACAAAAATAATGCATTCTTTTCAATTTTAAGATTTTTTCCTTCCTTTTTTTCACAAATATCCAGTGACTACTGTATTTCAGTTAGTGAGGGCTTTGCAGACTGAATAAATAACAAAAGCAACATGAAAAAAGTGAGAAATAAGATTTATCTTAAAATATTAGCATTTATTTTGGAGTTTTAGAACTGTCATAGCTCGTGCTGGTTAAACTGTGTATTAAATATGTTACTGTTTCATGATATGTGGTGACTTTCATCATGACCTCCCAGCTGTGTGCCACCTGACACAGCTAAGAATTACAGCTCCAAACCAACAACTGTAAATATTTTTCCTATTTTCTTCCAATGTTTGTCTATGTATACACACACTTTTCAATGCTATTGACATAGTATAGTTACACTTTATTTTACTCCCTCTCCCACTTTTCTGTAAGTCAATCTGAAAAAGAATCAATTTGCACAGAATTTAGTGTTATAGGGAAGTAATAATTAAAGTTAATATGACCCCCCTTTAGCAACATACATAACTCTTGTGTTATGTGGGAGTCGAGCACAAATAGTAAGCAGCCTGGAAATAACCACAACTTTCTTTCTTTCACATGACAGCAGCACCATGGATGGTTGCTGGGCTTGGGGAACTTTTGGGGAGTGAGGCAGGATGGGGAGGAAGCAAGCCACAGGCTGTGAGACCCAACAGAGGAACCAGAGAAGGAAGAGGAGAATGTGAACACTGGAGTCCCTGAATCTAGAAGTCCTAGAGTCCTGGAAAAGCTCAGATAAGGAACAGAATGCCCTGGGAGCGCTAGGCCCTGAGACCGTGGATGAAAAAATGCCCCCCTTGGCCCTTTCAGATTTCTGATCATGACTTTAGTGGGTACAGCTAAGCTAACCTAGGCTTTTCAGTTCATTTATTCCATTTAGTGGATATATGCGTGGGTGAAATCGTGTCAGCTTACAGCTAAGGGAGGAGTTAATGGGCAAAGCTGTCACTTAGCCAAAGACTCACTCTGCTTACCTTCAGCTGTACCTGGATACACCCTGAATGTATGCAGGGATCTGAGGGAGTGAGCACTTCACGTATACCTGCAGCAATGTTGGTCTGTCTCTTTTCCCCTTCTCTTATATTTCTGTGGAAAACAGTCCAGAAAATGCACAACCCCCAATTATGTAACACAGTACTTTCTGTGACTACAGCAGAATCCCCTCCCTAAACATTTCCCTTAATTTCAAATTAGATTGTACTGCCTGTGCATACCCAGATTTCTCGTTGAGAAGAGGCTAAACCTGAGCAGGCTTTCTAGCCATCTCAGGATTTTCAAGGTGGCACCTGACCCCGAGTGAGGGAGCTTATGCTCCTTGCAGATAAGGAGAGAATCTATTTGTCATCTCTGGGCTGAGTATCTACTGTTTATGAACGGAAGGAGTAGTGAGATGCTCTTAGCTTTGCCCTTTCTTTCCATCTCTCCCTATTGTATAAATAAGGTTGAACTTTGTGGTTAGAAAGTCTATGGGCTAGGAGGCAGGTGAGGATGAAGATGGGTGGTGTTGGGGCCAACAACCACACTTGACTGATGCTTTTACCCATAGCCCCATGGCCTCTGAGAACTGAGTATTCCCTCCCTTCAGATAGAAACCAGGAAGGGAGCTGAGCACAGAGGGAGAACTGTCACTGAGAAGGTGGCATGTGACTGGAAGATGAGCCCTTTTCCCTTACAACCAAGGATAAGAGAGGAAAGGGGATGAATTTGCAAAGTCATCTTAAACACTTTTCTTCTCCATATGTCAAAGCCAGGACACAGGGATTCATAAATAGGCACTGTAGCTGGCATCTGGCAGAGAGCACAATTGGTCCCTAATTTTGCCTCAGTGATTAGATGGACATATGGTCTTTTTCCTGTGCTTTCTTTTTTTTCTTTTTTTTTTTCTGAGATGGAGTCTTACTCTGTCACCCAGGCTAGAGTGCAGTGGCGCGATCTTGGCTTGCTGCAACCTCTGCCTCCTGGGCTCAGGCAATTCTCCTGCCTCAGGCTCCTGAGTAGCTGGGATTAAACAGGCATGCACCACGCCTGGCTAATTTTTGTATTTTTAGCAGAGACGGGGTTTCACCATGTTGGCCAGGCTGGTCTCAAACTCCTGACCTCAGGTGATCCACCCGCCTCAGCCTCCCCGAGTGCTGGGATTACATGCCTGAGCCACCATGCCCAGCCATTCCTGTGCTATTTCAAAAATTGTTGTTAATGATTTCAAAGTTATGAAAAGATTTAAAAATACCAAGGTTTTCCACTTTCATGTTATTCAACATCTTAACTCCTAACCTGTGTGAAAGGAAAGATATTGAAAAATTAACAGGTATCATGAGTGAATTTCTAGGAGATTCAATTTGATTAAACTCCAATATTATCTTTAATAAAAACTTGACATTTCCCTTCATGTCTGGGAAGACACACTTCACCTTGTCGATAAAATTGAAAGAAAATAACCCATTCTCCACAGTCACTAACAGAAACGTCTTGCTAAATTCTCTTGCTTATTTGAGGGCTGTGGTCCATCAGTGACTGACCAAACAATCTACTTTCTCATGCCTCCGTTTTCCTCATAAGAACCTGGGATGGAGACAATCGAGAGGTAATATTCCTAATAAAAATTAAATGCATTCTGAAAGTGAATTGACTGCCAAGAGTTTTCAGTAATCCAGTGCCTCTTCTAATAATCACCACTCATAGTGGAATTTGTGTCCTTAAAGTTATGTTATTCTTTTCAAGGTGTCACTGGTTGAAAACCATTTGGCTGGACTGGAAGGAAGGGCACTGGCAGACATGTTTGACTTCCTGTCCAAAGAACTGGTGAGACTGCAGGAGGAGAGGAGGATCCATGCCTTTGTCATGCTGGCCGAGCGCCAGCGGCGGGTACGAGAGGCAGAAGAGAGTGGTCGGCGCCAGGTGGAAAAACAGCGCCTGCGGGAGGAGGACGAGATATTTAAGGAGGCAAGTAGGGGCAGCTGGGTGTATGGAAGCTGCCTAGAAGGAGCCAAGTCAAACCAAAGGATGCTCATGACATAAAATGGCATTTGGCTTTTGTTTATGCATTGGGTTCCTACTGTATGCCAGGCACTCTACAAAGGCATTGTGGGAAACTTTGGAGGGGGAAAAAACCCGGACATGATCCCTTCTCTCCTAAAGCTTAAATAACACATAATACGCACCTGTGTATAGAATTAGAAAATGTATTGAGTTCCATGAAGGAAACAAATAGAGCCCAGAGACACATTTTAAGCCGGGTACTCCACTTGCTGTGTGGAGCACAGGCTGGAGGGAGGACAGAGGGGAAACAAGGCGGCCAGGAAGTAGCTGTTGAAGTAGTGAAGGCCAGAGTGAGACACAGGAAGTCGAGTATTACGTCCAGTGTTGGGCTTAAGCAACTGGAAGATGATGGTATTATTTCCTGAGGTAGGAAAGTTGAGAGAGGAATAAGCGTAGGGGCAGGAGAAGAATCAGGAAATCAATTTATATTTAGTTTGGGACATCTAAGCAGAGGTATTGTTTCAGTAGGTGGATCTACAAGATGGAATTTAGAAACGACGTGTTGGCTGAAGATGTAAATTTTGGGAGTTGGTGACCAGCTTGTAGCCTCCTACCAATCTTAACACACTTTTCTTCAAAAAGAGTTCCTGAGATTTAGAAATTATTGACAAATCAGGACTTGCCATCTCTACCTAATATCACTAAGGAAGAACCAGCTGGGGATGGGAAGAATAGCTGGGGGTGAGAATAAGAAGCAATGGAACAGAGGAGCTACTATACACAAAAGCAGAGAAAGGAAGAAGCTGGTAAAAAGCTTCTTAGGAAGATATCTTCTAAATGGGAATGATGACAGAAAACATCAGCTCTGTCTAGCAAGGGCAATAAAGGGTTAAGATAGCCCTTCTAGCCTGATTTAAGAATTACTTAGGTAAAAAATGTACCCACTGTGGACCCACAGATTCAAATATCATCCATCATTTTAATTCCCAACCTTCCTAATTAAAATATAATGACTATTTTCCATCCTACTTCCCCAACCTCCATTCAAACAGATTCTCTTGAAGAGAAATATGCTTGCACATAAATTATAAAACAGAAATGTAATATTTAATAAATTTCCAAAATATAGCATATAGATAGTGAGAAACACAGATATAAAGTCATAGACTCATCTTTAAATACATATACAATTTTGCAGGCACATACATGAGAACATATTTACAAATATCTGGTGTGCACAATATTAGCAAGACATAGAGGAACACACATAGCCACACGTTTCCTTATTCATGTACATACACGCACAAATGTGTCCAGAAATTCACACATTTATAAAGATATACATAAACAGGTACATATATAGCTATGAGTGGGCCACAGTAAACTTTCCACCCCTCTACTATTACCTGACTGAGCTGTCTAATTGATCCATATAGATGCAACCTGCTTCCTGAACAAGAGGGTGGGCTGTATGAGAGCATGAATGTTGTATATTCCCTTTGTGCCTTGCACAACACAGCGTAGATCCCTGTACCTAATAGACGTTCAGCAGATATATTTTGGTTGGTTAGTTGTTTGGTTGATACTGTATTCAACTGGCCATTGAGAGTCTCCCATAGAGAAGGCATAGGGATTGAAGGTTGATGTTTTACACATAGGTGTACAGTATCATATACTCAGAATTGTGCCAAAGTGCCAATCCAGAAACAGGTACTGAATTGTTACTGAGTCCCAGGCATTATCTCAGATGCAAAGATATATTTAGACATGAAACAGAAAAGTGCCCTACCTCTAAGAAGCTGATAATCAGCATACATATACACGTAAAACTAAGTAGGCCACAGTTGTTGCTTAATCTTTCTATGTGCATACACCTGTAAAACGGGAAAAACTAAACTACTTTGCTTATGGTCATATACTTAGGGAGCAAAAATATAGAGAAAACAAAGTGTTTACCATGAAAGTGGGAAGGTGCTGTAGTAAAGGAAGAAACCATGGTGGCCTTCTAAGATACTGGCAGTTACTATAATACATGGGTTCTGACTTTACCCTAATTCATTACACTGTACATTTGTGTGCTCTGTACTTTTTATTTTGTTTTATTTTTCTGATCTCTGAGTTTGCTTCCAATGCACTTTTAAAATCTGTATCCTATTTCATAATATCAAGTAAGCTTTAAAAAGAAGCAGTCAGGGGCTGGTATGATAATTCAATAAATTCATTAGAGACCCAGGATCCTTCTAGCTTTCTGCTCTTCTCTTCCTAAGTCGTAGCCCTTCTGGCAATTTAAGATGATTGCTGGTGTTCCAGCATTATGTCCTC
This sequence comes from Rhinopithecus bieti, assembly GCF_001698545.2. Lineage (NCBI taxonomy): Eukaryota > Metazoa > Chordata > Mammalia > Primates > Cercopithecidae > Rhinopithecus > Rhinopithecus bieti. The sequence goes on along the minus strand of NW_016803631.1, from coordinate 2,531,568 downwards.
ATGAAAGGAGAAATGAAGAGAGAAAAAAAGAAGCCAGGTCTTTCCCTTTAAGAATCCTTTCTTTGGTCAGAATGTGGTCATACGGCCAATCCAGCTCCTGTGGGTGCTAGGAAATGTAGTCTTTATTCTAGGCACCTGTTTGCCTAGCTGAAATCCAGGGGTTCTATTATGTAAGAGGAAGGAGAGAAAGGATACTGGAGAATATCTCCTAGTCTGTTCTTCTGTTAGGTAGTTTGACCAAATCACGTTGCTGGTAAGAACAAAGCCAGGATTTGAACCAGCATTATTGACTCTGAAGCCCATGATCCTTCAGCAATGCTGTCTTGCCCCCCCACCCAATAAGATCCATAATTCTGAAATGGGCTAAATTGGTGTGGGCCGCCCAGAATGAGTAGGCAGGTGGATGAGAAATAGACTGATGAGATGCTAAAGAAAATGAATGATGAGTGAAGGGACTGTTGACTTAATAAATGAAATATATGAGCTTAAAAAAGTTAACCAATGTTTGTGTATTTTTCTTGTGTTGTTTACAACAGCATACCTGTTTTAGTGAGGATATTATTGTATTTTGCAGGTAGTTAAAGTTCACCATAGTACTATAAGCTCCTACCTAGAAGACATAATACTGAACACTGAAGCAAATACTGCAGAAGAACAAGCCAGGGCAGAAATAGAGAAGATGGCTGAGAAAATCAATGACATTGCTTATGAAATGGAAAGCCGGTATGTATCAAGAGAACAGATTGTAGAATGGACAGCCCATTTGCTGATACTCATATATATTTTTTCAAGAGCTTACAATTTCACCACCAAGGAGCAACAAATAACTCATACTCCAGGGTCCATTGTTTTATTAACGTAACTCCTGAGAAGCCAATATGCGTATACCTCCGTATGTATTCTCAGTTATCCTCTGCAATCTGGATTACTCTCATTACTTACTTTCAGAATACTCGGAAGCATGAAAACAATGTGAATACGTGTGTGCAACATTACTGGGACTTCATCCCAAGGTTTCTGGCTTCTATGTATAAGCTGTGTTTCCAACATTCTCTTCCTGGCAGGCAGGGTAACTGAAGGACAGGGTCAAATCCCAATTTTTTTATGGAGTTAAACAAACTTGCCAGGAATGTGATATTTCAGATCACTCAATCAAGGAAAAGGTGATGATGGGATTTGAATGGAGTTGCTTACACAGCAGGAAAGCATAAATCAGCAGCTCAAGTAAAAAAAACCAAAGAAATAATTCATTTTGTTTTATATTTTTTAGCCGAACCTATCTTCAGTCAGAGGAGATTGTTGCTGAGTTGGTTTATAGTTTTCTGATCCCAGAGGTGCAAAATACTTTGTCAAAGAAAAGGTAAGCCAATGTAAATGCTTTACTTTAGGATTTTTAAAATATGTAACTTATTTTCAATATCCCAGAGATTTAAAATTAAACAGAGGGATGGGGAAATTTCTGAAGGAGGATCACTGAGTTTTCTTATTTCAGAGTTTGTCAGGTTCTCTTCATGCTACCTGATTCTAGAATATAATCAACTCTAATACAGACGGGACGTAGTTCTAATAAAAGTGACAATATCAAAATCCAAACCTTGTTTAAAAGGATGTTCCCAAGTTTTCAGAAGAGGTGTTTTTTTTAAAGCATAAAACGGATAATGAGCATATAAAAGATTTTCACATTGTAGCAGCCTTATGGAGGCAGGACACGAGAACCGTGAATATTAAAAAGCAGGGGTGCTAGAAAGGTCTAAATCTACCCTGCTGCTCTGCCTGCACCCCAAATAGCTTGTTTCTGCTGGAACTCCATCCAAGTATAAATATCCTAATTTATCATTTGTCACAGGTGGCATGTTTTTAAAGATTGATGCTTTCAGTCAACAGAGAAAGAAAAAATAATATCTTAAACAGAAAAGTAAGATTCTTCCATAGCTCTGAGATTGTTGATGGCAGGCTTGATCCTAGACAGAGGGGTGCAACCAGGAGAAGAACAATATTTAAGTGAAATAGCAGCTCAAAAGCATTGAAAATTATACAGGGGAATTCCAGGCAGGTTTAAGCAGAAAAATGCTTAACATTTCAATTTGCTTAACCAGGGATAAAGAAATGGTGGAGTTCTAACACATTTGGAGAGGACAAAGAAATGCCTGATTTTTCCATTGCATGGTTGTAGTGTAATTTTAAAGCAGTACCCCTAAGGATAAGCATTTAGTTTGTTTCCAGTTTGTTTTCCTGTTACTAACAGTGCTTCAATCAATATATTTTACACATATCCTGGCCATGCTTCTGAGAGTAAATTCCTAACAGTACAATTGCTGGGATATAAGGTGTGTGTATTTTACATTTTGATAGATAGTACCAAATTTCCCTACAAAAAGATTGTTCTCCCAATTTGATATTACCATATTGCCCCACAAAATGATTGTTGACTCACATCAATAGCGTATGATAGTGCTTATACAAAAAAATTAATTTTCAGATCAAGTAATATATTTCTGTGTCACATTATGTTACAAAAGGACCTTATGTTTTCTAGGACCTTAAGAAAATATGCAACTCCTTTCCACTTCTCCTGGGTTCAAAGTGAGGCCAGGCTGCTTCAAAGCCATTACACCCTTGGTTGAATTCCACCCTAGGATTGAAAGGAGGAAAACAGTGGGTTTAATAATTGCTAGTTTGTGGCGAGGTGTGGTGGCTGAAGTCTGTAATCCCAGCACTTTGGGAGTCTGGGGTGGGAAGATCACCTGAATCCAGGAGTTGAGACCAGCCTGGGCAACATAGGGAGACCCAGTTGCTACAAAAAATATTTTAAAATTAGCTAGGTGTGGTGGCATGCACCTGTAGTCCCAACTACTCGGGAGACTGAAGTGGGAGGATCACTTAAACACAGGAGGTGGAGGCTGCAGTGAGCCGAGATTGTGCCACTGCATTCCAGCCTGAACAACAGAGTGAAACCCTGTCTAAAAAAAAAAAAAAAAAAAAAAGTTTACTAGTTTGTGATCCCCTCCCTCACCTTGGGAGTCTGAGTTGAGGATCTGGAGGAAGACTTGAGCGAAAGGAATCCAGTGGCACTTATCTGCGGTCAAGTTGAGTGAGTCCCTAGCCTCTTCCCTTTATATTTTTGCCAAATCAAAAGAGCCATATGAACAGGGAGCACACTAGGACCTTTTTTTTCTCTTTTCAAATGAGAACCATATGTATTATATATACACTCTTTACCCAAAATTAAGATAATATTATATACAGACGATTTTGAGATATTATCACTTTTTAAAAAGCCAATGGATCAGAAAAACCTTAAAGATACCTTTATATAGATATAAAGTAATAGTAACTGCCAAATTTTAAATGCATGCTAAGTTTCAAGAAGTTCACTAAGCATTTTTAAATGTATACTATCTCAATTTCTTTCAAGAGTTGTAGGTATATTCTCCTTTTTCACTTAATGGAAATTAGCTCTTGGAGACATATGACTTGCAAATTTGAACCATGGTCTGTGTGACTCCAATGCCCCCACTTTTTCAACCATATTACTGTGAAGTGCTAAATACCGCTGAGTGAATTACCCTATCTAAACTGACACCCAAACAGCAAAGAATCCACAGTACTTCTTACGGTCCTTTACTAGCTGTTTGACTTTAGGTAAATTATCTAATGTCTCTGTGTCCATGTTTCTTCTTCTGAGAATGAGGATATTAAAATACTATCTTTTAGGAGGATTAAATGAAGAATTACATGTCAACTGCTTAAAACAGTACCTGGCACAAAGTAAGGACAAATGCTAACTGCTAACATCATCATCATCACTACTCCTTTCCAAGGGCTTAGGTGCTTACCTGATAGTGAATGTTCTTAGAATTTGGAGCTAGGACTACCTTCTAAAGCCATGAGCTCATAAACTCATCATCAATCAGTAAGTCCCCTCCACATTAAGAACTAAGGCTCAAAAAGAAGTATAAGACAAGGTCTTTATTTGTAAGTTGTTTACACTCTAGGTATCAAACAAAATGTAACTCACATGAAGTGCTTCAATGCTGAATAGGTTGGTACAAACTGAAGTGCGGTAAGTGGTAAATCAGGGCTGACATAATCAGAGGAGACTTCCTGGAGGATCTTGGACATGAGCTTTCCAGGTTTTGGAGTGCAGGCGTTCCAAGTGAGGGAAACTGCTGAGGAGTGGAATGGAGGCAAGCCTGGTGGGAAGGAGTATGACTGGGCTGAACCAGAGAGTGGGAACAGAGGGAGCAGAAAGAAATTAGATTTGGGTTGGGTTTACCTTTAGTTTGCAAAATTATTTCTATCATGACTCTCTTGAAACATTTGGGAATGGTTTCGTTCAGACTTTCAGAGTGAAAATTTTTCTATTACTTTGGCACAGTGAGGAACGCACAGCGGAAACATATTCTTGCAGCCCATCAGATCATCCACAGTTACACAGAAAGCATGGTTCAAAAGAGATTAACTGAGGGACAGCAAGATGAGGCCTCAAATGCTGCCATGTTACTTGAGAAAGAAACTCAAAATGAGAACAACAGCTAAGGTGAGTTTGATTTTCCACCTGGAAAAAAAAGCAGAGAAAGGAAGAAAAGCGGCATTGTTCAGCTTTGTGCTGTGCTCTAACAATCATAATTGCTGTTTAAGAAATGGAAGATTGTTGTTTAAGGAATGGAGGACTTCCATTTAAATTGGAACATTTCCTCTAGGTTATAGCATCTACTGTTGAGATTATTAGAAAATTAGACTTTGTATTACAGCAATTAGACTCTTATGTCACAAAAAATAGGACTCTAAATTATTTTTATGAGTTCTTTTAGTGTGTATGTACCTTGTCAAATGAAGCTACAGAATGTGTCAGTGTTATACATTAAAAAAATCTTGTTCTTATGGAAGTAGACAAGGTATGCCCTAATGCATTGTGCTAGTTGTAAGCATGGCATGAGACACACAGCCCGCCCAATTCTAGCTCGGGCACCTTCTGCAGTGCCCACCAGGGGTTGGTCTTGGGCTCAACTAAAGGCTGTCATACTCACAAGACTAACATAGACCATATTTGGCATGAATGTACTTAGAAAAATATAAGATAGGAAACAGCTTCCAGCAAGGCAACATCAGACATTTCTCTTCCTGTAGGAGCCCTTGCCATAGCCATGCAGAAGAACACATAGCTATTTTCTTTAGTCCCTAGTTTATGGAGTGCAGATACAATACAAGGAAAAGAGGTAGATGGGTGGGTGGGTACAGGAACTGCCCTGGCGTAAAAGTTTCACACCCCAGGGGCCAGAATCTCTTGTAATAATTCCGTAGGCATAGCTTCCAGGGTCCCCACTGTGGATTTGCCCAGCTACAAAAGTCAACATACTCACAGAAACTCAAAGCTATGGTTTTCTATTAGGTATTCATTCCTCCCAGTTCAGATGGAATTTGCCAATCAGGGGTCATTTTTAAGTAGTTCAAGTTGCTTAGTAACACAGTTGACACGTATCACCTTATCAGGTTACTAGGAGAATAGCGCTAGGGAGTCAATTAAAACTAAAATTCTCATGAGAAGGGGAATGGAGTGAACTTTTTGCCTATACTTTCTCCCTCAACCCTTTTGTGGTAGAGGCACATCTTCTGCTGTTTTGCCCTGAAGGTATGCCAACCATCAGGTTGGGAAAAGTACCAGGGCTAGGGAGAAATTTTAGTTTGGCACTCAGAAGTTTTGTGTATTGGCCAGCTCTGCCACCAATTGTATAATCTTATACAAATAATTTCTCTGCTTCAGTCCTTGGTCCAATAGAATGGAATCTTAAGTCTCAATCAAAAGGAATCATGGAAGGAAGGTTGAGATGAGAGGGAAGGTAAGAAATACTGTAGAGAGAAAGCTAATAAGTGACTCTTAAATATCAAACTGTGGCTGTAAATTAGAGCAGAAAAACTTTAGACTCTAATAGTAAAATAACCTCTGAAATAATTGAAAATATAAAACATCTATTACATGTTATGTTATATATTGTCTATAAAATGTAAATTCAAGGACCAAAGCATTTGCCTACCTTATTACTGTGACAAAAGCAAGCCTTAAGGTTGGGGTGGTCATTTTTTTGACATGGAAATTTAATAAGATTAATAATTGACACAGTTTGCATTGAATGCATCTGCCTTTACTTCTGATTATGATACCTACTCCATGACATCCATAGTGACCTGTGAAATCAAGCCAGAGGAGAACAAAAATTATCTTCTATTTTATACTTAGTGAAAGTAAAATATATTTCATTAAAGCCTATGTAAAGCATATATGATCATTATAAAATCTAGTTGCAAGAAAGTCTAGTTGTCAGGCTAACTACAGACACTCAACAAAGGTGAACAATAAATTAAATGGTTGGAACATGCAGCTTAGCTGTCCCCAAAGTATATCTTCCCTCTTCCTTCTTGCAGAGGGAAGCAGAGAAGGACAGATGTGAGATTATTCAGTGATGGCTAGGGAAAGGGGCAGTAGGCATGGACCACTGATTTAAAATACATATTTAAAATACGTATTTTAATTAGCTTGAACAGAGAGCTAATAAATAGTGAAGAATTTCTGGGCCAAGATCTAGGAGAAGATAGAAATTTGGAGGGTTGGGTCTGGCATTTGGAGCTACTTTTTTCCTGGGAGAATATGAAGATTCTAGAAAATGTGGCTGAAAGACTGAGCAGTATTTTTAAAAGCTTTGCAAAACCAGGGGTACAAAAAACTTGAGTCAAGGTTGGGGCCCTGGTAAACCTTCTTCATTTGGTTAGGAACTCTAAAAGGCTATGCTCTAGTGGTAAGGGTTAACTGGAAGTAAACTATCCCTGGCATATAATGTAGTTTAGCTTCTCATCATCTGAGTGATTTTAAAAATCTCAATCCCAGAAATTGAACTTAACAAGGTCCTTGGTTTCTATTGCCTCAAGGAACCTGCCAGAAATAAAACATAAATTCTCTTTACAGGAAGTTAACATTGTTCTAGACCTCTATTTCCACAATTTCTAGAACACAATCAAGAATATTCAGGTACATGAGGAGACATGACAATCTGAACAAGCGACAAAAACAACAGATGGTAGAAACAGACATAAAAGGATCTAAAATATTGGAGTTGTTAGACCCAGACTTTATTTATTTTTTCCGTAAGTTATTGGGGTACAGGTGGTATTTGGTTGCATGAGTAAGTTCTTCAGTGGTGATTTATGATATTTTGGTGCACCCATCACCAGAGTAGTATACACTGCAACATATTTGTAGTCTTTTATCCCTCGTCCCCTTCCCACTCTTCCCCCCAAGTCTGCACAGTCCATTGTATCGTTCTTACGCCTTTGTGATTAGACACAGACTTTAAAATAACTCTATTTACTACTGTGGACTTCTATCCTCCAGAACGATGAGAAAATACATTTCTGTTGTATAAGCTGTCCAGTCTATGTTGTTTTGTTATGGCAGCCCCAGCTGACTAAGACAGATTTTAGTACCAGGAGTCGGGTACTATTGTAACAACTACCTAAACATGTGGGAGTGGCCTTGCCACTGGTTATGGGTAGAAGCTGGAAGAGTTTTGAGGTATATACTATATATGTATGGACATCAAGGGTGATTCTGGTGAGTTCTCAGATGGAAATATGGAATATGTTATTAGAAACTAGAGGAAAGGTGACCCTTATTATAAAATGGCAAAGACCTTGACTGAACTGTGCTCTAGTGTTTTATGGAAGGAAGAAGTTGCAAGCAATGAAATTAGATATTTAGCTGAGGATATTTCTAAGCAAAGTGTTAAAGGAGCAACTTGGTTCCTCCTGACTGCTTATGGTAAAATGCAAATGGCAAGAGATTAATTGAAGAAGCAATTGTTAAGCAAAAAGAAATCAGAATGTGAAGATTTGGAAAATTCTTAGCCTATTCATATTGGAAAAAAAAAGAAAGCTCTTTCTGATGGGAATGCTAAGGGTGGATTAACAGACATTTGATAAGTGTATGGGATTATATGAGCAGAAACATTGCAGGATGAAATTAAGGAAGCCTATTGATTGGACTTCTTGAATTAGACAGGATGGGATGATAGAACTATTCAGCTGCAAACGTGCAGTATTCTTCAAGAAGAAGGAAAAATGATTCCACAGGAGATCCAGAGGTCATCAGGGCCATTGTCCCAGTTTCAACAGGCCAGGTGGCTTTCACCATGAGCTTTGGAGGAAGGATCACCCAGTGGACCCCAGCTCATCTGAGCTATGGGGTGGGACCCTGGGTCAGCAGAGCTACAGGGAGCAGACACTTACCTAGAGCCATGGGGATGGGGCACTGTAGCGTCAAAGGGACAGAGCCGTGGGAATGATGCTGCCAACCCAGTGGGCTTAGAAAGCAAGACACTAAGCCAAAGAAGATTATACTGAAGAATTAAGATCCAGTGGAATTTGCCTTGCCAGGTTGTGGACTTGCTTAGGATCCATCACCCATTTCTTTCTTCTGATTTTTCCCTTTTGGAAGGAAATATGTCTTCTATGCCTCTCCCACCATAGTATTTTGGAAGCACATAGTGTGGCTGGTTTCACAGGCTCATAGGTGGAGAATAATTTTGCCTCAGGACAAGTCATATCTTGAGTCTCACCCGTACTTCATTTGGATAATATTTATGAGACTTTGAACTGTAGACTTTAGAGTTGATGTGGGAATGAGTTAAGATTTTTGGTATTGTTGGTATAGAATGAATATATTTTGCATGCAAGAAGAACATGAATTCTACCTGGGGTAGAATGCTATGATTGAAATGTGTCCATGAAAATGCATATGTTGAAGCTATAACCCCCAATGTGGTATTTGGAGACAGGACCTTTGGAAGAGAATTAGATTTAGATAAGGTAATGAGGGCAGAACCCTCATCATGGGGTCATTGCTTTTACGAGAAGAGACATCACAGTGCTTCTCCTCTCCTTCTTCCTCTCCCCCTCTGCCATTCTCCCTCTCTCTCTCTTCCTTTCTCCCTCTCTTCCTCCACTTTCAATTGTGAAGACACAGTGAGAAGGTGGCCATCTGGATGCCAGAAAGAGAACTTTCAACCAAAACTAACCATGCTGGCACCTTGATCTTGGACTTGTACCCAGTACAACTGTGAGAAAAGAAATTCCTGCTGTTTAAGCTATTCAATCTATGGTATTTTGTTATGACAGCCTGAGCTAAGACACACTGTTCAAAGGGTAAATGCCAATATTGAAAATTTCAAGAGAACTGGACATAATAAAAATGATACAGCGTATTTGAAGAAAATAGAAATTCCAGAATTTAAAAATACAGTAGCAAAAATGAGAAACTCAGTGAATCTCTCCTCAGAGATATTTAGAAAGAAGCATGGAAAGACAAAAGGATAGGAATTTATAGAAGAGAGAGAAGGATAGATTTAGAATAACTTAATGATTTAGAAAAGGAGAAAAAGTGAGTAGGTATGGACCACTGATTGAATAAATTTGACTACTAAAGGAAGGAATAATATGTTAGGAGATCATATGGAATATGAATTTTCCAATAATAAAAGAATTGCTTTCAAGAAGACTTCTTAACCCTAAGCAGAATAAATACAAAGAAAACCATACCTAGATACATCTTAGAATACTAATACTGCTGAAAGCCAAAAGAAAAGAAAACCTTTAAAAGCATTCAGAAAAATGATAAATTACCTTCAGAAGAGCAACAATTAAGCTGACAGTTGACTTCTCATCAGAAACAATGAAAGCCAAAAAGATGGAATGATATGTTCAATATATTGAAATAGCAAAATAAAGTAGGATTCTATGCAAATGTATTCTTCATGCAAACATATTCTTCAAGAATGGCAATGAAAGACATTTTCAGACAAATGAAACTAATAAAATTTGTCACTAGGAGATCTGCAACACAAGAAATTATTAAAGCATGCTTTTTAAGCAGAAGAAAAATTATCCCAGTTGGAAGGTTGGAAATAAATTTAAGGACAGGTATGTGGATTGGCTTATTGATTGCATAAAATAATAATTATAAGAAACAGCAGTAATAGGAGCAATGCAGTTATAAAAAAAAAAGAGTAATATGTAAGTCAGAAGAGGGCTAAATAGATTAAATTGTTCTAAGACACTTGCATTGTCTAGGAGGAAGATAAAAGTATAAGTTGACATTGGTAACTCAATGATCCATGAAAACTCAAGGATGCATTTTGTAACCTCTAGGGTAACTCTGAAGGGATAGTAAGGAGATATATGACATCTAAACTAACAGAAGAAAATGGGATTAAGTTTTCAAAACACTCAATACAAAAAGCGGATAGAAAGGAGAAAAAAGGAAACAGAACCAATAGAAAGCACTGAATAAAATGGTAGATGTAAACCAAAATTTGTCATTGAGTACATTAAATGTGAATGGACAAAATATTCCAAGTAAAGTCAGAATTTACCAGACTGAATAAAAATCATACTAAATTATATGCTGCTTGCAAGAAGCCTATATAAAATCTAAATATACAAAATGGTTGCAAGTTAAAAGATTGAAAAGATACTGTAAAACACCACCCATAGAAAAGCAGATATAGCAATATTCATATCAAAGAAAACTTTAAGGCACAAAGTATTAGAGAAAAGAGGGACATGCCATAAAATAAAGGTCTGATTTATTGGGAAGATATAATGTCACAATTTAAATATACTTAATAGCACGGCCTCACCCTAAATATAGCAAAATTTAACAGAACTGCCTGGAGAAATAGACAAATCCACAATAATTCTGGGAAATTTTAATCTTTATCAGGAACTAACAAGCAAGCAGAGAGAAAAAACTTTTAAAAATGTAATATTTGGCTGGGTGCAGTGGCTCACGTCTGTAATCCCAGCAATTTGGGAGGCCAAGGCAGGTGGATCAATTCAGCTCAGGAGTTCGCAACCAGCCTGGTCAACATGGTGAAACCCTGTCTCTACAAAAAATACAAAAAAAATTAGCCCCAAAAAATTAGCCAGGCATGGTGGTGTGCACCTGTAGTCCCAGCTACTTGGGAAGCTGAGGCAGGAGGATTGCTTGAGCCCAGGAGGCAGAGGTTGCAGTGAACTGAGATCATGCCACTGCACCCCAGCCTGAGTAACAGAGCAAGACCTTGTCTCAATAATAATAATAAAATTAAAATGGAATCTTTTAGATACATAATTTTAAAAAACTTGGCCTACTGGACATTTATAGAATATTATGCCCGACAACTACAGATGCATATTCTTGCCAAGGGCAGAGGGACATTACCAGGGGAAAGAGAAACCAGGGGAGCTGTGTGGGCTGGCATGATGGATTAGGGTGCAGAGGAGCACCCAGGGTGAGGCCAAATTTTCCCATATAATGTTAGCTTTAAGTTTTCGGTAGACACCCTTTTTCTGGTTGAGAAATGTTTGAATCCATCATGTTATTTAACCAGTTATGTCAGTAATAAAATTCACTCAGTTCCGTGGACCTAACCATTGACACTTCTATCATTTTTTGTTTTTTGTGGGTTTTTGTATATGTGTGTTGTTTGGCTGGTTGGTTGGTGGGTGGTTGGTTGGTTGGTTGGTTGGTTTTTGGTCAGAAAGAGAAGCTGAATGTTCTGACTTGCACCATCACACTGACATTCAGTGATTCAGAGTGATAAAGTTTCAGTGTGATTTTTTCTAGCTCAGGGCCAAGACTGAGATTTTTGTAAGTAAGAGCACCATCCTCAGCTACTGTCACAGAATACTGACTGGCTTTGGAAATTGGCTGTTGCTGCAGACTCGGTAATATTTTTTAATGAATCTGTCCTAATGTTGCAAGGCAAGCAGAACTCACATGCAGAGCTTGTGCTATGGTGAAGTCCCTTCACTGGCAACTAACATTATTTGAATCCCAAATAATATACTTCCTATGTTATGAAAAGTTAAAACAAGAAGGAAGATTTTCATTCCTACATGTATTTGCATTGGATGTATTTTCTGAGCCTAAACTACTTTTCTAGTAGTAATTTTGGACTTTGAAACAAGTGCAAATGAAATGTCAAAATCTATCTGCAATGGAAGCATGTCCATCTTACCTTCAATTACAGGTAATCTGTATTGTAATGACATGCTAAAAAGAAAATATCAAGAGAAGAATCTAATAGAATTCTATAAATGCCTTCCAAGCAATACATATGGATATTTATATAAAAGTATATAATTGTGGATGGATACCAGTATTGGCCATACCATTCTGAATGAAAAGACATTTTCAAAGATGACACAGGGATGAGGTAAGACAGGGGAAAATCTCATTTTCAAAGACGAAATGAGAAAGAGGAAAATCTAATTACACATCACTATTAATAAATGAACATTTGCAATCAATTTCAATGACTTGAGCCCAAATTAAGCAAAATGTTATTCCCCAAATAAGAATTTCATTCTTTTCATTAGGATAACTATATCACAAAAGCTATAGTCAATTATTAGTAGTGTATTTTGAATTTTATCAAAATGTTATGAAACTTTTCTCTTTTGTTAAATGAGTATCATTGATTTTGTCATTTGACTCACAAAACCTAAAATATTTACTATTAAGCCCTTTTCAGAAAAAGTTTATCGTTCCTTACTCTACAGTAATTACAATGAAGTAGAACTAAATATAACACATGGAAGAATCTCACAAATATAATAAGCACCATAATAGGCCAAATCCAAAAATAATCCGCAGTATGAGTTTATTTATGTAAAGTTCAAAACAACAGCATCAAACTATAGTGTTTAGGAATGCATACTTAGAAAGTTAAGGTATAACGAAAACTAAGAAAGTGACTACTGTAAAAATAAAATAAAAATCAGAATAGTGATTACTTTTAGGAGGTAAAGAGAGGATTGTGATTGGGAAGGGGTAAATGAGAGCTTATGAAATACTATTTCCTGATCTGGGTGATATTTACACAGATGAGTACTGTACATTAATTCATTAGGCTGCATATTCCTTTTAGGTACTTTCCTATATGTGTCATATTCCACAGTTGAAAGTTAGTGATACAAAAACATATGAAAGTATAAAACTCATTGGTGGCCGGGCGCAGTGGCTCAAGTCTGTAATCCCAGCACTTTGGGAGGCCGAGATGGGCGGATCACGAGGTCAGGAGATCGAGA
>NW_016803631.1:2471387-2517945 GCF_001698545.2 Rhinopithecus bieti | reverse complement strand
AAAAAAAAAAAAAAAAAAAAAAAAACAACTCATTGGTAAAAGTAAGTACATGGTCAAATTCAGAATATTCTAATACTGTAATGATGCCATGTAAATCACTTTTATCTTTAATATGAAGGTTAAAAGACAAAACTATTAAAAATAATACCTACAATAATTTGTTAAGGGATATACAACATAAAAATATGTAAATTGTGAAATTGAAAACACAGATGTTGAGGAGGGTGGATAAAAAGTGTAGAGTTCTTGCATGCAATCACATTTAAGTTGTTACCAGTTTAAAATAGACTATTGTAACTATAAGGTGTTTTATATATTTCTTATGGTGAGTACAAAGCAAAAAACGTATATTAAATACACAAAAGGTGAAGAGCAAGAAATCAAAGCATAGTACTAGGGAAAGTCACCTAATTACAAAGGAATACAGCAAGAGAGGAAGAAAGGAACAAGGACCTACAAAACAACCATAAAACAATGAACTAAATGATAGTAGTAAGTCTTTATCAATAATTACCTTGAATGTAATTGGATTAAATTCTCCAGTGCAAAGACATAGAGTGGCTGAGTGGATAAAAACAAACAAATGAGACCTATGTCCAGCCTACAAGAGATTCACTTCACAGTTTAAGGACTCACATAGACTGAAAGTGAAAGGATGAAAAAAGATACTCAATGCAAATAGAAACCAAAATAGAACAAGTGTAGCTAAACTTACATCAGATAAAATAGGTTTTAAGTAAAAAACTATAAAATGAGACCAAAAAGGTCATTATGTGATGATAAAGGGGTCAATTCATCAAGAGGCTTTAACAATTATAAATATATGTGCACTCAACATTGGAGCACCTAAATATATAAAGCAAATATTAATAGATATGAAGGGAAAGCTAGACTATAATACAGTAATAGTGGGGACCTCCAGTATCCCACTTTCAGCAATGAACAGAACATCTAGACAAAAAATCAATAGAGAAATATCAGACTTATGCTACACCTTAGACCAAATGGACCTAACAGACATATATAGAATATTCCATCCACCAGCAGCAGAATACACATTCCCTCAAATACACATAGAACATTCTCCAAGACTGATGACTGATAAACAAGCCTAACAAACTTAAGAAGATTGAAATTATAGCCAGTACTTTTTTCTAACCACAGTGGTATATAAAATAGAAATCAGTAACAGGAGGGATTTCAGAAAATTCACAATTACATGGAAATTAAACAACATGTTCCTGAACAACAAGAAGTCAAAGAAGAATTGAAAAGGGAAATTAAAAAAAAAAAAATACCTTGAGGCAAATGAAAATAGAAACACAAGACATAGTTATGGGATGCAACAAAAGCAGTTCTAAGAGGGAAATTTATAGCAATACGTGCTTGCATCGAAAAAGAAGAAAGCTTTCAAGTAAACAACGTAATATTACACCTCAAAGAACTAAAAAAAGAACAAACTAAGCCCAAAATTAGTAGAAGGAAAGAAATAATAAAGATTAGACCCGAAATAAGTGAAGTAGAGACTAGAAAAATAATAGAAAAATCAACAGAACTAGGCCGGGCGCGGTGGCTCAAGCCTGTAATCCCAGCACTTTGGGAGGCTGAGACGGGCGGATCACGAGGTCAGGAGATCGAGACCATCCTGGCTAACACGGTGAAACCCCGTCTCTACTAAAATACAAAAAAAAAAAAAGACTAGCCAGGCGAGGTGGCAGCGCCTGTAGTCCCAGCTACTCGGGAGGCTGAGGCAGGAGAATGGTGTGAACCCGGGAGGCGGAGCTTGCAGTGAGCTGAGATCTGGCCACTGCACTCCAGCCTGGGTGACAGAGCAAGACTCCGTCTCAAAAAAAAAAAGAAAAGAAAAGAAAAATCAACAGAACTAAAAGTCGGTATTTTGAAAAAATAAAATTGACAAACCTTTAACTAGACTACTTAAGGACAGAGAGGGAAGACTCGAGGAAAATCAGAAGTAAAAGAGGAGACATTACAACTGATACCACAGAAATGCAAAAGATAAAAGACTACTATAAACAACTACATACCAACAATTTGGACAATCTAGAAGAAATGGATAAATGTCTAGACACATGCAACCTATCAAGACTGAACCATGAAGAAAATAGAAAATCAGAATAGACCAATAACAAGTAAGGGCATTGAATCAGTGATGAAAAGACCCTCATCAAAGAAAATCCTAGGCAGGACCCAATGGCTTCACTGCTGAATCCTACCAAACATTTAAATTGCAAAGTCTTCCAAAAAAATTGAAAAGGAGGAAATACTTCCAAACTCATTTTACAAGGTTAGCATTACTCTTATTTCAAAACTAGACAAAGATACTATGAGAAAGAAAAATTATAGGCCAATATGCCTGATTAACATAGATGCAAAAATTCTCAAAAAAAAGTAACAAACTAAATTCAACAAATTAAAAGGATCTTTCACCATGATCAAGTGGGATTTATCCTAGAGATGAAAGAATGGCTCAACATACACAAATCTATAAATGTGATATACCATATTAACAGAATGAAGAACAAAAATCACATGATCATATCATTAGATTCAGAAAAAAAATTGACAAATTCAATACTCTTTCATGACAAAAAAAAAAACTCTTAACAGATTTGTTATAGAACAAATGTACCTCAACATAGTAAAATCCACATATGACAAACCCACAACTAACATCATTCTCAACAGTAAAAAGCTGAAGCCTTTTCCTCTAAGATCAGAAAGAGACAAGGATGCTCCACTCTTGCTAATTCTATTCAACATAGTACTGGAAATTTCAGCCAGCACAGTTGGGCAAGAGAAAGAAATAAAAGGGACCCGCATTGGAAAGGAAGAAGTTAAATTGTTTTTCTTTGCAGGTGACATGGTCTTATATATAGAAAACCCTAATGACTCCAACAAAAAAAACTAATAGAAATGATAAAGGAATTAGGTTACAGGTACAAAATCAACATACAAAAATCAGTAGCATTTCTATACATTAACAACAAGCTATACAAAAAGAAATCAAGAAAACAATCCCATTTATAATAGCTACAAGGAAAAAAATAAAATACTTCGGAGTAAATTGAATCAAGGAGACCTGTACATTGAAAACTATCAAACATTGATGAAAGAAATTGAAGAAGACACAATTAAATGAAAGGACATCCTGTGTTCATGGATTGAAAGAATTAATATTGTTTAAATATCCATGCTACTTAATGCAATCTACGGATTCAATGCCATCTACAGATTCACTGCAATCTCTATCAAAATTCCAATGACATTTTTCACAGAAATAGAAAAGGCAATCCTAAAATTCATATGGAACCATAAAAGACCCTAAGTAGCTAAAATAATTTTGAAGCAAAAAGAACAAAGCCATCACACTAACTGACTTAAAAATCTACTGCAAAGCTATGCTAATCAAAACAGCATGGTACTACACACAAAGACCAATGGAACATAATAGAGAGCCCAGAAATACACCCACGGATTTGTGGTTAATTGATTTTTGACAAAGGTACCAATAACACACAATGGGAAAAGGACAGTCTTTTCAATAAATGATGCGGAAAAAACTGGATATCTACATACAGAAGAATGAAATTAGAACCTTTTCTCCACACCATATTCAAAACCCAACTCAAAATGGATTAAACACTTAAATATAAGTCCTCATACTGTAAAACTGTGAGAAGAAAACATAAGGGAAAAACTCCTAACATTGGTCTGGATGATGATCTTTTGGATATGACTCAAAAGCACAGGCAACAAAAGTGAAAATAGACAAAAGGATTACATCAAACTAAAAAGTTGCAGCACAACAAAAAATAATAAACAGAGTGAAGAGACATCCTGCTAAATGGGAGAAAATATTTGCAAATCATACATCTGGTAAGAGGTTAATATTCAAAATATGGGAGGAACTCAAACAACTCAATAGCAAGAAAATAAATAACCCAATTAAAAAATGGGCAAAGGACTGAATATACATTTCTCAAAAGAAGACACATATGAATGGCCAACAGATACATGAAAAAAATGCCCAACGTTATAATCATTCAAGAAATGCAAACGAAAACCACAATGTGATATCACCTCATACTGTTAGAATGGCTATTATCAAAAAGACAACAAATAAGTGTTGAGGAGGATGTGAAGAAAAGAGAACCCTTGCACATTGTTGGTGGGAATGTAAATTAGTACAGCCATTGTGGAAAACATTACAGATGTCCTCAAAAAATAAAAAATAGAACTACCATATGATCCAGCAATTCCACAACTGGGTATATATCCAAAGGAAATGAAATCAGTGTGTGAAAGAGATATCTGCACTCCCATGTTCACTGCAGCATTAATCACAATAGCCAAGATTTGAAATCAACCTAAGTGTCCATCAACAGATGATAGTATACACACAATTGAATACTATTCAGCCTTAAAAAAAAAAAGGAAATCCTGTCATTTGCAGCAACATGTCTGAACCTGGAGGGCATTATGCTAAGTGAAATAAGCCAGGCACAGAAATACCAGCATAATGCCATGAACCAGGCATAATGCATCCACACACATACACATATGCTATCACTTACATGTAGAATAGAAAAAAGGAACTCATAGAAGTAAAGGGTAGAGTGTTGGTTGCCAGAAGCTAGTGTGGTAGGGAGATACTGGTCAAAGGATATAAATTTCCATTAGGAAGAATAAGTTCAAGGGATGCATTGTACAACCATGGTGACTATATTTAATAACAATGTATTATATTTTGAAAATAGCAAAGAGAGATTTTAAGCACTCTTTCCCCCAAAAATGAAAAGTATATGAAGTAGTGCATATGTTAATTAGCTCGACTGAGCCATTCTACAATGTGTACGTATTTCAAACCATCATGCTGTACCTGACAAATACAATCTTTCTTTGTCAGTTAAAAGTAAATAAATGAAATAGTAAAGGATGTTGGCAGTAAGTCAAAGTAAAATGGAAAGAGAATCAGAAACAGTACTTATGTCCTCCAATGTCTACATATCAACTTTTCCCAAACAAATGTTCCATGGATAACTGCTTTTCAGGACATTCATAAGCAGGCCTGCTCCTGGTATTTGCAAGACCCAGGTCAAGAGGATGAATTGAAGCTTCATATCGTATGAAAATATATAAAGTTGTAAATTAGGCTAACATACTGTTAGATAAAATTTATTCTACCCGCCTACTTTCACAAACATGTCTTTGAGATGATAACATTGAAAAATGGGTAAGCAGCTATGGGCTTTATGTAATTGAAAGATGGCAAGAACCAAAGATGATAAACTTAGTTATTATTGTACATGTCTGACTCTTCTGTTTATGGTCCAGTAATATTTGGACAAGTAATGAAATAAAGGCATACATGGTTTTTTAAAAGTTAGAAATACATATGTATATATAAAAACAAATACATATATGTATATACATTATGCCTGCAATATACAGAGAGTATTTCTGGAAGGTCAATAAGAAATTGGTAGGTAGCTGTTGCCAGGCATGGAAACTGGGGACTGGAGTTCACACTTGGGGAAAAGAGATTTACCTTCCTCATGTGGACATTCTTTTGTATTTTTATTTTTTTTATGATATATGTATATTATTTTCAGTTACAACCCAGTAAGTGTACAGATTTTTTTAAGTGCTAGAATTTGGAAACTGACACACTGTGAAGTAAGGAACATCTGGATCCCTAAGGCTTATAAATGGCAGAGCTGGGATATGTGTGGGGCTGTCTGAGTTCAAAGCTAGGGCTCAGACACACTGTATCACAGTAATTTTTTGCATGTATTGATCTGCTAATGAATGTTTCTAAAAGATGACATAATCATAAACATTTGTTTGGCTCTTTTTTACAGATTGTGATTAAAAAAATAAAAAGAAGCAGTGCGAATCATCATAAAGAATTCCAATCGTCTGCACTTCTCCCAGAGTGTGCACTGCTCATAAACTTGCCAATGTGTGTTTCGTGAGAAAGGAGATTTATTTTCCTTAAACATCCAATAATTTAAAATGGTTTTCAGTAATAATAATCAAATGAAAAATCTTCATTCTCTTCAGTGTCTTCTAGACGCCCTACTTAAAAAGAACATTTTCTTATGTCTCATTTCAATATTTTGTTAACTATGAGGATGTGCTGGTTTGTTGAATCAAACAAAAGGAAATGTTGTGGAATATTTTTCCAAGTAGTTTTGGTTCACTATTCACAGGACATTGGCACTATCTACTAAGGCTGAAAATGTGCATATTCCATGACCCAGGATTTTGTCTCCCAGATATGTATTCAACAGAAATGCATGAGTATGTGCACCAACACGCATGACAAAAATATTTATAGTAGTGGTATTCACAATAGTCCCAAACTGGAAACCCAAGTGTCCATCTCCATTGAAACAGAAAACTATGCTTTGGTCTACTTCTACAGTGGCACATCAACCCACTTTTGAGCTTTAGATCTAAGAAGTATGTTCATGCAACAGCCATAGAGATGGTGCTGTTGAAAGGCAATCTGCCCATCCTGTGTTTTGACAAGCATCAGGATTCCATGAGGATTCTTCCTCAAAGACTGGCAAATAGGAAAAAACAGTAAATGAGCAAAAACATCAACATGGAGCTCAAGTAAAGAATTTATAAAGGAAAGTGTGTGCTACTCTGAAAACAATAAAAGCTTATGTTAGAAAATATCTTACTGTAAGAAACAAGTAAAATTTCAGAAACATTTGCTGGGTGTTTTAATGGAGTCAAAAGAAAGAGTCTTTTCAGAAACTAAAGTAGGGAATAATAAAAACAGACAAGGTCAAAAAATAGACAGATGCAGGCTGAAAATGAAAGAAAATGGGCTAAGATGGGAAAAATGTAAAAAGATTTAAAATCCAGCAACAAAATTTACACATTCATTTGGATGCAGTGAAAAGGGCAGAAATATCACAGCAGAGAATAAAATTGGTAATGTTGGCAACACATTTATTAAGTGCTCCAACATGAGATGGGAAGGAATGGGCAAAGTGATTAAAATGACAGAAGTTAGCTGTAGATGGCCTATCCCACAGCAATCAGAGTTCTTGAAGAAGAAACCAGAACAAATAAGATAGAAACAATAATCAGAGTTTAATAATTAATTTTCTGAGTTTTTTTTTTAAACTAATTATACAAACTTGAAAGGGTTCACCTTGCCCTATCAAAACTAGGATTGGGGCACCTTTTTTCCCCCAAGGATCACTGACAAAAAAACACTGCACCAATAAGGAAGCAACTAAATTTTGTTTTGTTCTTTTAAAAATGCTAACCTGAACTAGGTAAAGGTTATATCATTCGCTTTTGAAATAAAACATCGGGAACACAAAATGAGAAGTGAGTTAGGTTGGGCTGATGGGATAGAAGGTGGGAGGCGAATGCTATACAGCTGGGAATAGCAGACTTTCTGTAAAGGGCCAAATGGTAACTACATTAGTGTTTGCGGGTCAGATGGTCTCCATCATAACTGTGTACTCAACTCTGCTGTTGTAGGGTAAGAGCAGCACTAGGTGACACAGAAATTAATGAGCATGACTGTGTTCCAGTAACATTTTATTTTAATTAAAATCAATTCATGTTTGAAAAAGGATTTAAAATAGCTTCTGATAAAGGACATACATAATGAAACTTAAAATATGATATTTTCTTTAAAAATCTTTATCCTTATGTAGACTTCTAAAACTATGTTTTGTATTTAGACTGTCAAGGAAAATATAAGTTTTATACAATTCTCATTGACTAATTGAAGTTTACTAGGAGAAGAAAACTTTTTCCTGGTACTGGCATTCTTTTACTTATAATGGCTTGAGTTAAAAAGCTCCAACTTTTCTAATTGTTGCTTTTGAAAATAAAACACCTATAGTGACAATAAAAACACACACTTAAAGCCGTGTGGTCATAGTGACTGGAGCCATGTAGTGAATTGGGGCCAGACTAGTACGATCAATAGCAATGCACAATCACAACAGAAAACTTTTTGCATGGATGCATAATCAGATATAGTGAAT
This sequence comes from Rhinopithecus bieti, assembly GCF_001698545.2. Classification (NCBI taxonomy): domain Eukaryota; kingdom Metazoa; phylum Chordata; class Mammalia; order Primates; family Cercopithecidae; genus Rhinopithecus; species Rhinopithecus bieti. Next base: position 2,509,900 of record NW_016803631.1, on the reverse strand, counting down.
CATTGTAAAGAGAGGCAGTGCTTTAGCTGGAGGCAAGGTAAAATCCAAGAGGAAAGTGTGCAGTGTGGGTAAAGGATCTCTTTAGGATGAGAAACTGTTAGCACAAAATTGTTGGGAATTCTAAGTTCCTGAAGTACAGAACTCCCAGACAAATTATGTTAGAGCCTGAGTGTTAGTTCAGGAGGAGCTTCCACTGCTAACTCCCATCCCCCTACTCAGTTCTAGGCCACTGGTACCCACCTGAGGGTAGAGTTGTATTTACAAACACCTGGAGTGATTTTATGCAACAAACTGCACAGAGGATTATAGACTCAGTTACTAGGGGAGTGGAGAATGCCAGCAAGCCCCTGAGTAACAGTGAATGGCCTTCAACTGTGCTTACCAATCGTGGAACAAAAGCCAGCTAGAACCCTAGCAATATAGTAGTAGTATGGGATTTTGGGAGTGTTGCTTTTCTGGCCAGAAACCTCTGTGGACAGTGGAGCCTTTGCCTGAGTTCTTGTCCTGTGTCCAGGAAGAATGAGGTATGCAGACAAGTAGAGGGTGAGCAAGATGAAGAGCAGTTTTGTTGAGTGTTAGTGCAGCTCAGAGGAGACCCACAGTGGGTAGCTCCTCTTTGTAGGTAGGTCATCCCATTGAGTGTTCAGCTCTCAGCAAAAAGGAGGCAATGGAGTGGATGGCTCCTCTCTGCAGGCAGGTCATCACGATGAGTATTCAGCTCTCAGCAGAGAAGGTAGCGCCTCTCTGCAGCTGGTCATTCAGACATCTCCTCTGCTCTGGCTGAGTCCATGGTTTTTTGATCTTCAGAGGGGAAGTGCATGCTGATTAGTCCATGGGCAGCCATGAGCAGGCCCAGGAAAAGCGATATAAACTCCCCTCCAGGCAGCAGTACTGGCAGCCCGGCCCCCAGGCTTCAGGACTTCTCAGCGTGAAGGTGGGACTTCACTGGGGCCGTGCCCGCTTCTGCCCAGGAGCTATCTGCCTCCCTTGTCATTCATGGCACCCAGGCTCTTACTGCCAAGGGATGCCTGCAGGCCAGCCCTGAACTCCCCTCAGCACCCCCTCAGCTTCCCTCCTGTGCTCTTCAGTGCCCAAAGACAGGAGGGGGCCAAGGCAGCAGGGGGCTGGCATGTCAGCACTGCCTTGAGCGTGCACCCACCCTGCTGGCCTGCGACAGTGCCCTAGCTCAGCCCCAACCTTGCTCCACAATCAGAGCATGCACCAGGAGTGGGGAGAAGCCAGGTAGCAGGAGCAGGCACTTCCAAGCCTGCAAGGGCAGGGGGGCATTCCAGGGCCTCCAAGAGTGCAGGGATGCCTGAGTCTACAGCCACAGCTTGGGCAGCTGCAGCTGTGCCCAGCAGCAGGCTCCTGCCTGCTCCCAGTCCCCCAAGAGCAAAGGGAAGCTCACATCTGCAGCCACGGTTGGGTGGCTGCAGCCCTACTGGGAGGGCAAGGCTCCTGCCTGCTCTGTGGAGTGGGAGGCCAGGGTCTACAGCCATGGTTTGGGTGGCTACAGTGGCACCAGGGGAGTTCCCACCCCAACTCAGAAGGGGCAGGGCTCGCGCTTGTCCCCAGCTCCCACCAGCTCCATGGAGGGTGCAGCCGAGGCTGCAGCACGAGGGTGTAGCATGGAAGTTAAGGGAGCAGGCTCTGGACCCAGACTGTCTGGGTTGAAATCACAGTCCAAGTTCAGTGTGTCAGACAGGTTATTTAATCCCACTAAGCCTTAGCTTCCTCATGTGTAAAATGGTATAATCATAGAATGTACATCACGAGGTTGATGTTGGGATGTAATGAATTAATTTACATAAAAAGCTTAGAGCAGCACACAACACACGGTAAACACTCAATAAGCACCAATTAGCTAATTTTACTATCACAGAGGGATAAAGGACAAAAGAGAAATAGGTGGAGCATGTTTCCCGCTTATAAGGGAAATGACCACACCTACCACTGTATAGACAGTGGCGCAGTGGATATCAGTGTCTAACCCATCAGATGAATTTCTCCATCTCATTTGGGGAAGAATAAGAGACAGAGAGAATACGGATGTGCTATCATCTTGCCCCTCCAGCAAGAAAGGGATATGAATGAGTACCTCATGTTCTGTAGAAACTTGAGGTGTTGAGAATAAGGGCTCCCTCCCTACCAGATATCAGTGCAGTGGAAGGAAGCCATAAGTATTGGCAGAAGAACTTCCCAGAAAACTTAGCTGCAATCATTTAAGGAGGCATCTTTTATGATAGGTGTCAAATGTTGAGGAAACTGGAAGGGAGGACTAGAGTGGTTCTTGGCTGTGGCTGCATGCTAAAACCACCTGAGTAAGAAAAAAAAAATGCTTCTTGGGTTTCACCTCAGACCAGTTAAGACAGAATCTTTAGAAGTGGAGCCCAAGCAAAGGGGATTTTTTTTTAAAGTTTCCCAAGTGATTTAATGTACATTCCAACTTGAGAATAGATGACGTGTTTCCCAAGGAAATTGTCCCTCTCCAAGCATTTACCATTCATACTTACTACAGAAGACATGTCTTCAGTCCAGGTTCTAATGATATTTTCTTTGTAAAGTGTAAAGAATTTCAAAGGCAAGAAAAAAAATATGTGAGAAAACACTGATACTGGACATAGTCATAACACTCTGTACTTCCTCAGTAACACACTTGTTAGTAATTTCCTGCGTAATCGTCTCTCTCACTGGCGTGTGAGGGCAGGGCAGCAGCTGTACCTAGTGAATTCATTGTTTGCACCTGTAGTGCTTAGTCAGTCCAGTCTCTGGCACATATCAATCCCTCAGTAGGTATTTACTGAATGAAATTCTACATACTTAATGTTTGTAAAAGCAAACATTTGTGTGGTTTTAGAGAACATTTATTATGTCTTGGCATATTACGGTATGAAATGAGTTTCAAGGACAAAATTCTAATTTATAACATTCATTCCTTATAAATGTTTAACTTTTTGTGATTCAACTTGTGAATGTTATCGAGGAACCAAGTAAGTCATAAAGGAAGGGAGAGGCCTTCTGTATGACATCCTAAAAGGAATTTATCCCATTTATCCTTGTACAAATGACATTTGACAACTTAAGAAACCTCCAACACAAGTTTCAGAGAAGCAAAAATGTTCTTTTCACTGTTTCTTTTATTTTAATAAAATTAAAGATATTTTATTAAAACATATCTATAAAATCAACTTTCAATTGTGTCAGAATGAAGAGGTTACCAATACTCCTCCACTAAAAAAAATCATACAACTGGACAAAATTGACAAAAGCATCCAGGGAACTAGAAACCTGCCAGAGACGGGCAGCAAGTTGAAAAGCTCCTAGAGATTCAAGGAGAAACAGCAGAAGGCTAATTCTTTCCCCGCAACTCCCATCAAGCTCAATCAGCAAGAATTATAGTTTTCTAGTTCAGAGTTGGCCAAAAACCCAGTGGCTCTGCTGCCAGAGGAGAAATACTTAAAAATTTTAAAATTTCAAAATTTAGGGTAGAGAAGTGGCATGAAATCTTATGACTTTGCATACTAAAAGTAGCAAACTCAGTTAGAAATGAATAGGGAAAGTCCACAGCTTTGTTAGCCCAAGGATGCAATCCCAGTTGGGGTGAGCAGCAAACCAACCAGAGTGCTAATGGGGAGATCCTGGAAGGGTTGAGACAAGTTTTCCAGATATCCCTGGCTGTCTGAGAATACAAAAAAAAACTAACCCAGAAAGAGGAAAAAAAAGGAGAAACATAACACTAAAATCAAGTTGGGACAAATAGAAAATAAATCACAAAATGGTACACCTCAAGTTTAGCATGCATTAAATATTAGTGTATTAAACACTCCAGACAAAAGGCACAGATGTCAAAATGGTTTTTTTGGTTTTTTTTCTCAAAATTGTTTTGAAAAAAAAAAGCAAAACCAAGTATACGATTTACAAGAGACACTTTTAAATATAAAAACAGTAATAATGAAAGTAAATGAATGGAAAATGATATAACAGGAAAATATTTAGCATAAGAAAACTAGAGTGGTTCTGTTACTACAGCTGGCAAAAAAAAAAAAAAAAAAATTCAAAGCAGGAAGTATTACCAGAGACAAAGTAGGATACCTCATAATGATAAAAAATGAAAACTAAGGCCGGGTGTGGTGGCTCAAGCCTGTAATCCCAGCACTTTGGGAGGCCGAGACGGGCGGATCACCAGGTCAGGAGATTGAGACCATCCTGGCTAACATGGTGAAACCCCGTCTCTACTAAAAAATACAAAAAAATAGCCGGGCGAGGTGGCGGGCGCCTGTAGTCCCAGCTACTCGGGAGGCTGGGGCAGGAGAATGGCGTAAACCTGGGAGGTGGAGCTTGCAGTGAGCTGAGATCTGGCCACTGCACTCCAGCCTGGGCGACAAAGCGAGACTCCGTCTCAAAAAAAAAAAAAAAAAAAAAAAAGAAAAGAAAACTAAATAGTCGTATCTATTTATGCCCCTAATAACTGAGCTTCAAAATTCACAAAGCAAAACTAACAAATAAAGAAGTAAACAAATCTCCAAAGTTGAAGACTTAACACCTTCTTCTCAATAGTATAGAACAATTAGATAAGAAATCAGTGAAGTTTAGAAGACTTTAAAACTATATACCTTTACTAAACACTAATCAGAACACTATACCCAACCACTGCAGAATACATATTCTTTTCAAGTGTACTTGGAACATTTACCAAGATAAGCCGTATTTTGAGCCACAAAACATCTTTATATGTTTCAAAAAATGGAAATCTTATAAAATATGTTGTCTGACCACAGAAACAACTAACTTAGAAATCAGGAACAAATACATATTTTAGAAAATCCCAAACATTTGGAAGTTAAACAATATATCTCTAAATAACCTTTGGATCAAAGAAGAAATAACAAAGGAAATTAGAAAATACTTTGATGTGAATGATTGAGAAAATACAAATTCAAAATTTATAGGGTGTAGCCAAAGCAGTGCTTACAGAGAAATGGTAACTATATGTACTCATGTTAGAAAAGAGGCTTAAAACCAGTTATCTAAGTTCCCAGAGAAATGGTAACTATATGTACTCATGTTAGAAAAGAGGCTTAAAGCCAGTTATCTAAGTTCCCACTTAAGGAAAACACAGAAAGAAAGGCAAAGTAAAACCAAAGTAAGTAGTAGGAGAGATGTTTTAAGATACAGAAGAGCAGAAATTAATGAAACAGAAAGCTTAAAATGATACAGAAAATCGACAAGAACAAAATTTTATTATTTGAAGAGACTGGTTAAAAAAAGAGAAATCACAAATTATCAACATCACAAACAAGAGAGGGTATCACTATAGTGGAAGAGGGAATGTCACCATAGATCTTACAGGCATTAAAAGGATAATAAAGGAATAATTTGCAAACTTTATGACAATAAATATGATAGCTTAGATGAAATGGAAAAAGTCCTTGAAGCAGAATTTACCAAAAGATATACAATGATAAATAGAAAATCTATATATCCTTGTGTCTATCAAGTAAATTGAATTCATTATCAAAAACATTCCCCTAAAGAAACATCCAGGCCCAGATGGTTTCAGTGGCGAATTCCATCAAACATTTAAGGAAGAGATCATGTCAATCTTATACAAACTCTTTCCGAAAACATAGAGGAAACACTTTGCATCACATTTTAGGAGTCCAGTATAATCATATCATCTGATAGAGGTAAGAAAATAACGTTACAGGTCTATATCATGATTATAATTGCAGCGTTGGTGGTGTGNAAAAAAAAAAAAAAAAAAAAGAAAAGAAAAGAAAACTAAATAGTCGTATCTATTTATGCCCCTAATAACTGAGCTTCAAAATTCACAAAGCAAAACTAACAAATAAAGAAGTAAACAAATCTCCAAAGTTGAAGACTTAACACCTTCTTCTCAATAGTATAGAACAATTAGATAAGAAATCAGTGAAGTTTAGAAGACTTTAAAAACTATATACCTTTACTAAACACTAATCAGAACACTATACCCAACCACTGCAGAATACATATTCTTTTCAAGTGTACTTGGAACATTTACCAAGATAAGCCGTATTTTGAGCCACAAAACATCTTTATATGTTTCAAAAAATGGAAATCTTATAAAATATGTTGTCTGACCACAGAAACAACTAACTTAGAAATCAGGAACAAATACATATTTTTAGAAAATCCCAAACATTTGGAAGTTAAACAATATATCTCTAAATAACCTTTGGATCAAAGAAGAAATAACAAAGGAAATTAGAAAATACTTTGATGTGAATGATTGAGAAAATACAAATTCAAAATTTATAGGGTGTAGCCAAAGCAGTGCTTACAGAGAAATGGTAACTATATGTACTCATGTTAGAAAAGAGGCTTAAAACCAGTTATCTAAGTTCCCAGAGAAATGGTAACTATATGTACTCATGTTAGAAAAGAGGCTTAAAGCCAGTTATCTAAGTTCCCACTTAAGGAAAACACAGAAAGAAAGGCAAAGTAAAACCAAAGTAAGTAGTAGGAGAGATGTTTTAAGATACAGAAGAGCAGAAATTAATGAAACAGAAAGCTTAAAATGATACAGAAAATCGACAAGAACAAAATTTTATTATTTGAAGAGACTGGTTAAAAAAAGAGAAATCACAAATTATCAACATCACAAACAAGAGAGGGTATCACTATAGTGGAAGAGGGAATGTCACCATAGATCTTACAGGCATTAAAAGGATAATAAAGGAATAATTTGCAAACTTTATGACAATAAATATGATAGCTTAGATGAAATGGAAAAGTCCTTGAAGCAGAATTTACCAAAAGATATACAATGATAAATAGAAAATCTATATATCCTTGTGTCTATCAAGTAAATTGAATTCATTATCAAAACATTCCCCTAAAGAAACATCCAGGCCCAGATGGTTTCAGTGGCGAATTCCATCAAACATTTAAGGAAGAGATCATGTCAATCTTATACAAACTCTTTCCGAAAACATAGAGGAAACACTTTGCATCACATTTTAGGAGTCCAGTATAATCATATCATCTGATAGAGGTAAGAAAATAACGTTACAGGTCTATATCATGATTATAATTGCAGCGTTGGTGGTGTGGTGGTGAGCATAGCCACTTTCAACGATTATGAATGCAAAAGCCATTAATGAAATAGGACCAAAACAAATCCAGAATTCCAAAAAAAAGAGAGAGAGAGAGTATTATTCAGGACAAAGCATGTTTATTCCAAAGATGCAAGGTTAGTACAGCATTAGAAATATCAATGTAATTTGTCATATTAATAGAAAAAAGATTTAAAAAATATTATCTCAACTGAAAAATTCACAAAATTCTACACTCATTCATATTTAGAAATTCTCAAAAAACTAGGATAAAAAGGAACTTCCTCAACCTGACAAAAGCATCTATAAAGAAGACAGCTAGCATCATAGCTAATGGTGAAATATTCAATGTCCCCCACAAGGATATCTACCTCCACCACACTGCTATTTAATATTGTATTAGTCATTCTAACTGGTGCAATAAGGAAAGAAAAAAGTGTAAAGATCAGAAAAGAAGAAAACTGTCTTTCTTTGCAGAAAACATAATTATTTACATTGAATATCCTCACTAATACCAAGGAATAACTAATAAAACTATTTAATAAAGTCACAGTTATATCTCATCAATATAACAAACAATTAAAATAGTGGTTTTTTTTTAAATTGACTTAATATCCAAAAAACGTAAAACACTTAAGAATAAACTTAACAAAAGACATGGAAGGCCTCTGCACCAAAAACTACAAAACATTGCTGAGAAAAATAAATGACCTAAATAGAGAGCCATGTTCACATATTGGAACATTCAATGTTGTTCTGTAGTCATTTCTCCCCAAATCGATCTGCCGATTCAATGCAATCACAATCAATATACTAACAGGCATTTTAATAACTTTTCAAAGTTGATTCTAGTATGTATATGGTAAAGCAAAGAATACAGGAATAGCCAAAATGGCTGGGCACAGTGGCTCACACCTGTAATCCTAGCACTTTGTAGGGATGGTGTGGGGGCTGAGGCAGGAGGATCACTTGAGGTCAGCAGTTTGAAACCAGTCTGGGCAACAAAATGACACCCCATCTCTACAAAAACAAATTTTAAAATTATCTGGGCCCAGTAATGCACACCTAGCTACTCAGGAGGCTGAGGCAGGAGGATGCCTTGAGCCCAGGAGTTTGAGGCTACAGTGAGTCATGATCACACGACTGCACTCCAGACTAAGTAACAGAGTGAGAACATAAGAAAGAGAAAGAAAGAAAGAAAGAAAGAAAGAAAGAAAGAAAGAAAGAAAGAAAGAAAGAAAGAAAGAAAGAAAGAAAGAAAGAAAGAAAGATATAGAGAGAGAGAGAGAGAGAGAGGGAGGGAGGGAGGGAGGGAGGGAGGGAAAGAAGAAAGAGTGAACCAAAACCATCTTGATAAAGGACCAAGTTGAAAGGCTCATGCTACCTACTTCAAGACTTGCTATAAAGCCTTAGTGATCAAGACAGTGTGATATTGGCATAAGAACAGANAAGGAAGGAAGGAAAGAGAGAGAGAGAGAGAGAAAGAAAGAAAGAAAGAAAGAAAGAAAGAAAGAAAGAAAGAAAGAAAGAAAGAAAGAAAGAAAGATATAAGAGAGAGAGAGAGAGAGAGAGGGAGGGAGGGAGGGAGGGAGGGAGGGAAAGAAGAAAGAGTGAACCAAAACCATCTTGATAAAGGACCAAGTTGAAAGGCTCATGCTACCTACTTCAAGACTTGCTATAAAGCCTTAGTGATCAAGACAGTGTGATATTGGCATAAGAACAGATAAATAGACATATATTGCAGAATAGGGAATCTAGACATCATCTCATACAGGTATGGTTAACTGATTTTTTTTTAACTAAAGTCCCAGAGCTTAATAATGGGGGAAAGAGAGCCTTTACAACAAATAGTGCTGGAACAACAGAATAAATGAAAGAAGGAAAAATAGATCTTGACATCTACAACACAGCAAACACAAAAATTAATTTGAGATGGGTTTCAGAATTAAGTTAAAAACTTAACGAGTGTCTAGAAAAAAAACCAAAAAACAAAAAACCACAGAATGCCTTTATGACTTGTCTACAGGACTCCAAAGACACTAGTCATTTAAAAATGACTTACAGATGCCTGCAGCCCATTCTGGGGAAAGGTCATTCATCGTGATGACCAATGTGGATACAAAGCCTAACACAAAAAGGTCTTGAACTTTTGGAATAGGTTGTTCCTGTATTGATCACTGTTCTCAAAAGGAAAGCCTCAACACAAGCTGTACACCTGTATCATCTCCTTGTACAAAGAAGGGAACTGAAACATAAAGAAGAAACAAGTCGTCCACTGGCATTGCTGACATCAGCAAAATGGTAGAATAGGCAGCTCCAAACTCCCATCCCTCCACAGAAATACTGAAAAACAAGAAGCAACTGTCAGAGTCAATTTTGCTAGAACTCTGGAAAAGAGTCAAAAGTTTACGGCAATTAAGAAAGTGCTGAACCAAGAAAAAGCAACTTAAAATGATAGGACATTTACCAGTTTTAAAATGGGGTGAAAATAATAGGAAAACTTTGTGGCAATTTTTCTTTCCTTGCCACATCTCCTCTTTGTCTCAGCAGCAGTCTTGAAGACAGCATCCCGTGTTCCCAGTATGGGACCCTGAACCCTGGTTCTGGAGGGAGCAGAGCAGGCTTCATTTGCAAATTGCTGGGGTTTGTTTGTCTGTTCTAACCTATTTGGGAGCTAACTGAAGAACTGATGTGAGGTGTGCATCTTGTTTTGCCTAACTGAGAACCCATGAAGAGGGAAAAGTGACAGTCATTGCTCAGAAACATTGTAAGGTGAATAAAAATCCTGCAGCCACCTGGAGGTGGAAGATTAAGGTTGAGACATGCAATAGAATGCTTAAGGTCTGGGAGCAAAAGCCAGGAAGACAGTTTCTTTGGGAAATTAGGGCAATTCAAAACTGCCAGTGTGTATTAGGGAGTTTAGAAAGCAACATGCATGCCAGGACAGGACACATGTTCAGAAAATACCTGAGAAGACCCTAACCTCTGTCTGATCTCTGGGCTCAGTACAAGTAGAAAGTGAAGGCTCATGTGAATTTTTTTTTTTTTTTTTTTTTTTTTTTTTTTTTTTTTTTTTTGAGACAGAGTCTCACTCTGTCATCCAGGCTGGAGTACAGCTCACTACAACCTCTGCCTCTTGGGTTCAAGCAATTCTCCTGCCTCAGCCTCCTGAGTAGCTGGGATTACAGGTGCCTGCCACCATACCTGGCTAATTTTTGTATTTTTAGTAGAGACAGGATTTTGCCATGTTGACCAGGCTGGTCTCAAACTCCTGACCTCAGGTGATCAGCCTCCCAAAATGCTGGGATTACAGGTGTGAGCCACCATGCCCGGCTTCATGGGGAATTTTAAATGCCCTACCAAAGTGTTAATAGTGCCCTAAGACAGAGCCAATCCACAGAGACTAGAAGAGGAGGGGGTTTTATTTGTTTTGTTTTACTTAGCTCCTGGCAGTCAAGGATAGTTCTATCAAAAACACTGGCTGAAGACAAGCTAAGCCTTCAGCAATCAAGACAAGCAAACCTTAAGGAACCGGAAGGATCTGACTTCCAGAGTTAAAACACTGTAATATTTGAATGTTCAATTTTAAAAAATCATAAGGCATACAAAGAAACAGGAAAGGATAATGCATTCAAAGGAAAAAAAATAAACTGACAAAACTGTCCATGAGAAAGCTCAAACATTGAAATTATTAGGCTAAGACTTTAAAAACAACTGTCTTAAATACATTCAAAGGACTAAAGGAGATCATGGAAATGAAGAAAGGAAACCAGAAAAATGATATATGAACAAAATGAGAATATCAATACAGAGATAGAAATTATAAAAAGGAATCAAATGGAAATTAAGAAGGTGAGAAGTATGATAACTGAAATGAGAAATGTCACTAGAGGAGTTCAACAGCAGGTTTGAGCAGGCAGAAGAATGATTTAACAAACTTGAAGATAGGACAATTGAAATGATCTATTCTGAGGAGCAGAATGAAAATGAGTGAAGAAAAGTGGACAAAGACTAAGACACCTGTGGAACACCATCAAGTGGACCAACATATGCATTATGAGAGTCTCAGAAGGACAAGGGAGAGAGAGACAGAGAGAGACAGAAATTATATGTGAATGGCCAAAAATGTCCCAAATGTTATAAAAGACATGAGTCTACACACCCAGGAAGCTCAACAAAGCCCAAGCAAAATAAACACGAAGAGATACACCAAGATACAGTATGGGCAAATTGTTGGAAGACAAAGAGAATCTTGAAAACCCCAAGAGAGAGGCAACTCATCCTGTACAAGGGAGCCTTAATAAGATTAACAGTTGATTTCACATCAGAAACCATGGAGGCTTGAAAACAGGAGGCCTGATGCCACTTCACACCTAGAATGGATATAATTCTTTAATGGAAAATAACAAGGAGAGGATGTTGGAGAGGACATGAAGAAATTGAGACCCTTTTACATTGCTGGTGGGAGTACAAAACGATGCCACTGCTGTGGTAAAGCTTGGTAGTTCCTCAAAAAGTTAAACGTAGAACTACCACATGACCCAATGTCTTAGTCCATGCAGGTTACTACAACAAAATACCATAAATTGGATAATAAACAACAAAAATTTATTTATCATAGTTTTAGAGACTTAGAAGTCCAAGTCAAGGTGCCAGCAGATTCAGTGACTGGTGAAGCCACCTTCCTGGATCATAGATGACAGTCTTCTCACTCTAACTTCAGGTGGAAGAAGGGGCATCAACCATGAGGGCTCTACCTTCATGACCTAATCACCTCCCAAATGCCCCACCTCCAAAACCATCACCTTGGGGGTTAGGATTTCAACATACGGATTTTGAGCAGACTCAAACACCAGCAGTTACACTCCTAGGTACATATCCAAAAGAATTAAAGCAGAAGCTCAAACAGATATTTATACACCAATGTTCATGGCAGCATAATTCACAACAGCCAAAAGATACATGGATAAGTTAAATATGCTATATGCATACAATAGATTATTATTCAGCCATAAATAGGAATGATGTTCTGACCCACGTTACAACATGAATGAACATTATGCCGACTGAAATAAGCCAGACACAAAAGGACAAATATTGTGTGATACCAAATACATAAAATATCTAGAATATGCAAATTCATGGAGACAGAAAGTAGATTAGAGGTTACCAGGGGCTCAAGGAAGGTAACAATGGGGAGTTGCTTAATGGATGGAGTTTCTATTTGGGATGATGAAGAGGTTCTGGATATGAATAGTGGTGATGGTTGCAAAACATTATAATTAATGCTACTGAATTGTACACTTCAAATGATTTAAATGGTTAATTTTATGTTATACGTATTTTTTACCATAATAAAAAATGTTGGCTGGGTGTGGTGGCTCATGCCTGTAATCCCAGCACTTTGAAAGGCCAAGGTGGGAAGATCGCTTGAATTCAGGAGTTCAAGACCAGCCTGGGCAACACAGGGAAACCCGTCTCTACCAGAAAAACATAGCTGGGCATATGCCTGTAGGCCCAGCTACTCAGAAGGCTGAGGCAGGAGAATCGTTTCAGCTTGGAAGGTTGAGGCTGCAGTGAGCCATGATTGCCTCCACTGCACTCCAGCCTGGGCAACAGTGCAAAATCCTGTCTCAAAAAAAAAAAAAAAAAAAAAAAAAAAAAAAGTAAAGACTGATAAATTGTACCTTATAAAAATAAAATAAATACATAAAATGTGACTAGCAATTTTAAGACACTTAAATACTGGAATTAATGTATTGAATACCTACTCTGGGAATTAGTGTTATGTTTTCATTTACAGAGACAAAACAGGTCTAATTGATTGACTAAACAGTAGCTGTAAATGTGATCAGTGTTTGGATGTCTATTCATAGAATAGGCATAATTTTTCTGAGAGATGATTTGACTCTTGGCTGCTTCCTGTATGACCCCTTGATTTACATTTCATTCAAGAGTTTCTAATATAATATTGTGGAGCAAAGAAACTCGACAGCAACAGCCGTTGAGAGAAAGTAACTGTCATATTAATATTGCTGGGAAGAGGTATTGTGGTGTTACCAGATTCCAGATTTGCACCTTTTCCCCTCAATCCCTTTATCCCTCTCATACATTATAGTTATTTATGAAAATATATGTATAATTCTAAATAATTTTTAGATAATTCCATATATACTAAATACCCAATTATCTCTTTGCTATCAAAGGATGATTTATCTTCATCATGACACTTGCCATCGTTACAAGTTTAAAGCCTAAAAATTAAAACTTAAGAGGTTTCACACATTTAAGAGCTAATTTATTTAATAATAAATCAAAAGTAAGTATGAGTTTCATTTAGTAGTAGCATGAGCTAGCTGCGGGGAAGGTCCTCTCAAGGTGGTCCTTTTTCTTCTTTTCAATAAAGGCAGAACTCTATTAAAGTGTATTAGTAAAAACCATACTTAAAATAATTACTACACCGAACTGAGCAGCCACCAAATGCAATTGGTACCAACTGAAATAAGGACCTCTGCTCTCAGGAGGCTTATAACTAACTAAGGCAAGAAGTCACAGATAGCATATTCTGCAGTGTAATTTATAGATGAGGTGAAAACAAAGTGTTCCAAAATTCTAAGAGAGACATTGGAATTCTGACCACAACAAGTGTAATTTATGGAGCCTCAGAGTAATTATAGGATCTGGAACAGCTGGCGCTCAAATTTAGTTGTCCCCCCAGTTGCTGCCATTTCTGGGAAGTTAAAATTTGCGTCACTGCTTCTACTTGTGATAAAATGAAACTGCTTTCAAAGAGAAGATTCCTATTCCTAGCCTTCTTGGGTAACTTCTATTACCTCCACTTAAGGATGAAAAGGGAGACGGTTCCTCCAAGACTGCCTCATGGGGATCAGAGTGTCACCTCCACGCTTTTGCCCTAAGTGCCCCTGAGCAGACCCCAAAGGAAGGCTAAGAGATTTTTGAGAAAGACCATGTGACTGGCTAATAAACACCTATTTTCCTCAGATTCTACCTGAATTTATATCATCAGTGCATCACTCTTTTGTCCTCTCTTCCTCTTTTTAAATATAAATATTCTCTGGAGATGGGGTAAAACATTAAATGAATTCACACTGAGGAAACTGGCCAGGCAGAATGACTTATGCCTGTAATTTCAGCAATTTGGGAGGCCAAGGCAGACAGATTGCTTGAGCCCCAGAGTTCGAGACCAGCCTGGGCAACATAATGAGACCTCGTCTCTACAAAACAAAACAAAACAAAACAAAAAAATTAGCCAAGTATGGTGGCATGCACCTGTAGTCTCAGGTATTTGGGAGGCTGAGGTGGGAGGATTGCTTGAGCCCAGGAGGTTGAGGCTGCAGTGAGCTGTGACCATGACAGTGCACTCCAGCCTGGGTGACAGAGCAAGACCCTGTCTCAAAAAAAGAAAAAAAGAAAAGAAAAGAAAAGAAACTCTTCAGGCTGATCAGATCTTCTTTTCTCTGATGAGTAGCTTAGGAGCTCTGCATTTCTGGCTGCTGCAATAGACAAAGTGTAGAACAGAGGTCAAGGCCTCAAATTTCTCTGACTTCCCAGCTGGGCTTGAGAGTGACTCAGGCCCTCACCTGAGGGCATTAGTAAGCTGTCCTTAAGAACAAGAGTGTATTTTCTGGCTGTTTTCTTAACTCATTTCACTATAGAGCCATGCCTAATATTAACAGTGCAGTGCTAGACTAGAGAGGCCTGACACTCCTACAGCCTTCTCCTGTCTTCCAGCTGGGACTTCACACCACAGACCCAGAGGAAAAGAGACCCAAAGATCCCTGCAGAAAACTGAGAATAGTTCCTTTACCACAGTGGTTTCATAATCTGTTCTTAGTTTCCTGTTTCTGCTGTAAACGATTCACCATATTTTATAAGAGAGAGAAGGCCAGGCTCTTGTGAGCCAGGAGGGATTTGAGAGATGATGAAAGCTATGTATGTTACCCATAACCTAAGGACTTCTGCAAGGTGCCCTACCTGAGCTGGAGTCGTGCCTTTTTTCCCTGGACATGGAAATACCTGTCAGTGCAGAAAGGCCTACTTTTGATCTTGGAAATAAGTTTTCTGGGGTGAGTTCTTAACGCTTTCCAGCTTTCCCACCCACTTTGGCTGTAGCCATGGCCTTCTGATCTATGTTTCTCAGGGGACCTGCAGGCCCCAGATATAGCCCCATGCTGTCCTCCTACCCCAGAGCACACTGTTCAGGCTACTTCCCCTGGGACTGAAATCCAGTATTTCACTTACTCTTTTTCTTTCCAGTATCCTCATGACATTCAATATTGCACTTACTCTAGGTCCTCCCTGCCTAAGCCCAAGTCAACTTGCTGTCCGGTGGGATTTGTAATCCAATGCTTCCTTGCCCTAGCAGAATCCCCTGTGTATAATCAGAAATGTGACTGAAAAAAGGACAGAGCCCTATGACTGTGGTCCCAGTCCCCACTGCTGACAGTAAGTCCCCAGGAGTGAGCTGTGTAAGCACCTTACATTCTGCACTTGGCTGAAAACAGCAAGGCAAGCCTCCAGTTAAGAAATGTTAGCCCCTAAGAAATCCCTGCCTCAAGTCTTTCTCATCCCTTGGGAAGTGCAAATTGGGTAGAGAAGAAACTGATTAAAAACAGAACAAAACAAATCATATTTAGATATTTTGGCTTTTCTCACCAGGGCTGGATTCAAGCATGTCCTTCAAAATAATAACAACTTAAGTCAATAAATAAATGTAAGGAAGTCCAAATGTTCACATGAAAACAACTGTGGTCATTTTTTGGCAATCCCCGGTTCTCTTTTCCACCTGTCTGCTCAGTTGTGGTCTCCCTCTCCCCCTCTTGTTGGGGCCCATGCCCCCGCTTTACTGTTGCCAGAGGCTTGTACTTAGTTTTCCTGTTAGGTAGGAGCAGTTACTTCCACTCCCCACACCTGCCATAAAGCACCTTTGTAAACAAAGCGAGTAGAAGGAAAATATCCTGATATCCACCACGTTCGGCTTTTGCTGATTCTGTTCACTTGGGAGCAGCTGCTGCTGGGGAATAAGAAGGTTGAGACTGAGAGTGAGGACCACTCCCTGCTGGTAGGACTCAGGAGAGCAAAGAGCCCTCAGCTGGTCCATCCTCCCCACTCCTGGTCAGCCTTCTGTTCTGAGATCAGAGTGGTGGGGTCACACTCTCAAGAACTGTGCTCAGCCGCCTCATCTCACAACCTTTCCCTCTCCCTGTGTGACTGCTTCCCTCTTACATAACCACGCTGGTGATTGGCACTGTCATAAATCAATACTTTGCTCACTTTCACATCAAGTAACACTATCCAGGGAGGTGGTTTCAACAAAGGAGGAAGTATTAGGAGATCTAGGTTCAAATTAACGCTGCCCCTAGAGGTAAAGGACAGAGACCCTCAGACTGATGAAATACGCTGAGCATTACGTAGACAAAGCAGGTGTTTTCCACTCTCTTCCCCTTCTTCTGTGTTTTTACAGTGAAGACACCTGAAAGAAAAAAGTAGGGGGAACATAATGAGAGTAAATACGGTAATCTCTTCATTTGCTAGTTCAAGCGCTGGACTTGGGACTTGGGAGTGGCAATGGGGCCGCTTAGAGCCTGTATCTGACTTGGACTGAAATGTAGGTGAGAGACAAGATTGTCTCATATCCGGGGAAATCATAACCTATGACTAGGACAGGAAGAGGAAGCACTGCCTTTACTTCAGTGGGAATCTTGGCCTCTGCCTGCAAGCCAAGTGTTCACAGTGAGAAAAGCAAGAGAATAAGCTAGTACTCCTATCCTGAACAAGGCAGCGGCTCCTTGGTAAAGCTACTGCTTGATCGATCCTTTGCACCTGATTGTTCAAAGTGGACCCCAGGGGAGAAGTCAGAGCGAAGAACTTACCGCCAAGCAGGTATGGTTTTTCTTTCTTTCTCTTTTGCTAGGGGCTGACTGCCCTTCAGCTTCATCCAAAAGATGTGTGTGAACACAAGTATACCTTCTGTTTGAGGTCAGCATCATAGTGGGTGCTGAATCATGTTGGCCTTGCTGCTGTCTCCTCATTTCTAGGTTGGAAAAAAAAAAAAGCATGAAAACAGTCACTTAATGTTGCGCCTCATTACTGATTTTCTCTGGTCCTGCACTAGCCTCCTAGAAAAATCACCATGGGGACGCCTCAACTCTGCATGAGTTACCACAAGTCACACATACAGCCACCTCCCTGTTACAGGGCTGGAGTCCCTGGACCCAGGAAATTCCACCCCCCAGGACTGTGGGAGCTGGAGGCTATGGGAACTGGGAGCAACTCAGCCCTGATTCCTTTTGGCCTGCTGGGTTAGTGCTGGCAGCCCCCTGAGGCCAAGGACAGCAGCATGACAGTCACCAGGACTCATCACCTCAAGGAGGGGTCCCTCATTGCACTTGCCACAGCCCTGCACAGTCCTGCGGCTGAGTTGGTTTCAGACCAGTGAGTTTTCTACCTCTACTATTGAGAGGGCACCTTGTCCCACAGAACCGAGTCTTGCCTGCAAGTGCTCAGTGCCACCAAGCCCTTCTTCTCTCCACATTACAGCCTGGCTTGGCTGAGGCTGTGGCCGGAGGCACTGCTTTAAGGCCACTCCATATCTGGGACAGGTCAACAGATACCTCTGAGGCCACTGAGTCTTGACTCAATGAATCAGCTATAGCAGGCACTGTTCCTCTGCTACATGGCCTCTAATGATCTGGCCGGAGTTGAAAGGATGCTAAGGGAGGCCTCAGAGGCTTATTTAATCAGTTGGTTAATGGGAAAAAGTATTTTTTGGTACACAAATATGCTTTAAAAATATTTTAGTTATGTCATAAAAGTCTAAACCTGGGGTTGACAAACTATGGCTCACAGGCTAACTCTGGCCCACCAGCTGTTTTTATAAATGAAGCTTTATTGGAACACAGCCATGCCCATTCGTTTTGTATTGTGTACAGCTGTTTTTGCCCTACAACAGCAAAATTAACCAGTTGCACATGAGACAGTATGGCCCACAAAGCCTATAATATTAACTATCTGGCCTTTAACAGAAAAAGTTTTCCAACTTCTGATCTAAAAGCTGTCAACTTGTTACAAAATTATTATGGAATAAACCCAAGACAACCACAAAACTGACTAGACTATGTTTTTTAGGTAATAACTTTTTAAATTATAAAGTAATATATGGTTTCATGCTCCTTGAAAATGAGAAAGCAGTATAGATAAACCTAAATTCACCTTTGGCCTTTCTGTCAATCCTAATCTCCAGTTTCCTCAAAAGTACTTAGTGTGATATATTTACTGCCAGACCATTGTGTCTGTGTGTGTGTTCATCTATGCATAGATGTACTATTAAACATATCTGTTGTCATGTTGTTCTAATTCTGTTTTTCCACTCAATAGCATAGATCTCTACTTCATTAATTTTAACAGCTATGTCATATTTCACAGTGTACACTTCTTTTATTTAGCCATTTTCTTTTTGATAGATATTTAAACTTTTTCCAATTTTTCAGTCTTACCAATGAACACCACTGTGTTTGTCTGCTTGTGGACATGTGCAAATATTTCACTAGAGGAACTACTGAGAAGTTGAATTGCCACATCACGGGATATATGCAGTTCAATTTTTGAATGCCAAACAGCCCTTCACAGTGCCTGAACCCATTGTACTCCCTCCAGCAGAGAAGGATAGTTACCGTTCCTCCACACTCCAAGCAATGCTTGCTGTTTATTCAGTATTTTATTATTTTTTCCATTTGAATTAGTGCAAATGACAACCCATTATTTCAATATTTTAATTTCCCTGATTGTTAATGAAGTTGAGCATTCTTTTTATAGGACCTCTCTTGGCCATTGTATTTCTCTTCTTAAATTACCTATTCATATCCTTAGCTTATTTTATGTTGGATTTTTTTACTTCTTTGTAGGAGTTTGTTATTTATTCTCAATGCAAATTATTTGATATGCATGTAATATTCTCCCTAAGCCTGTCACTTGTGTTTTAACTTTGTTTAAATCATACTTTTAGCCAACAGAAATTTTACTATTATTTTGTAGTTATTTTGATGTAGTTAAACCTGTCAATTTCCCTCTTTATGGATTTTACTCTCTGAGGCTGATTTTTAAAAGATTTCGCAGCTTCCAAGATTATGAAGCTACTTTGGTGCATCTTCCTGTGATACTTTTATTTTAAAAGTTAGTCTTTATTCATCTGGCACTTATTGCAATATATTATTTCAATACTATTAATTGAAAAGTCCATCTTTTTCCTGTTTGTCTGAAATGCCACCTCTATCATGTACTAAATTCCTACTTACACATGTCCATTTTTCTGTCCTTTTGTATTTATTTCCTATTCCTAAGCCAATTTCCACTATAATGTTTACATTTTCTACTTGATATTTTCCCCCAATAAATAGAAAATCTATTTTGTGTTTTGACATTTTGCCTGGTTACCTTATGGAATTATCTTTATAGTTACAAAAGCTCATCAGTTGATTCCTTTGGAATTTCTAGATAGACAAACGTATCATCTTTATATAGTAAGAGTTTTGCTTCTTCCTTTCTAATCTTTACCAACCTTAATTTTTTGTGTCTTATTGGTTTTTCTTGGCTGAGTAGTAGCCATGAAAGAAGGTAGTGTCAGAGCTGATACATACAGTTGTGTGGGAAGTATACTGCACAATTCTAGGGGATACTGTTTACAAACACTTATATGTCCTAGGCATTCTTGTCATGTTCCTGATTTCCATTTTTATTTTGTACTAGGAACTTATTTTTCTTGGAACCTTGTCTTTGGGATTCATTGAGATCGAAACTGTTTTCCTCTAGAGGATTTATTTTTGCTTTTGCCAGGAACCTGAGGACAGAACTAACTGGGACCACCATAAGCTTGGGGTCTACTGGCCACACAAATAGTGTGAATTCTGACCCAAACTTACTTGATCACAGGCCTGTTGTGAAGAATCTCAAAGGAGTCTTTTCTTTTTGCTCTACCCGGAGCCAAGGCTGAGAAGGCCTGGGATAGACCTGTCTCCCTCTGTGGTTCCTACTGACAATGCACCCTTAGGGGATCTTGAGTTTCTAGTCTAGGATCTGGGTGGTCCCCAGGCTTTGTCTCCTATTCTACCATTAAAATCCAGGCTCCAGGCCTACAGGAGTCCAGAAAACCCCAGGATAATCATGCCTCCCCTTTCTCATGCCTCCCCTTTCTCATGCCTCCCCTTTCTCATGCCTCCCCTTTCTCATGCCTCCCCTTTCTCATGCCTCTGGCTTAGCATAATCTTATACATTTTGACCTCTTGAGACTCCCTTTACTTTCCTACCAGCTCAATCCTGCATGAAAGATGACATTCTTACAAATTTATCCAGTATTTTTAGGTGCTGTATACCAGGAGAATTTTCTCTAACCACCTTCTCCATCATAGTGCCAGCAATAAAATCTTTATTTTTTATTTTAATGAGATTGATTCTAATGCTTCTCCAATAAGATACATAGTAAAAGTGTTTAGTAACTATTCTATATCAGTTTAGTGAAGCTCTCTTCCATTCCTCTTGGTTAACCAAGAATTTTAATCATGAATGAATATTGAGTTTTATTAAATGCTTTTCAGCATTTATCAATTTCCTTATCATATTTCCATAACTAATTATATAACTCATCCCAAGGGTGATGGAAGCAGAGGTGACCTAATGACCACTAGGACCCTTGGAATGCAGACTCATGATTTTTCCATTAAAAAGAACAATAAATTCAGGGAATGTGGACAACATCAATTCAAATTCTTAGTGTGGTTGCCATGTTCTGTTCGCTGAGCCATCAGACTCTTGTCCTCACACTTCAGATATTGGTTTCCTGGGCACAACCTGGGCAGGACGGGACCCCTCTTGCATACAGGGGCCTTTTAGGTGGCACAACTTGAAGGGGGCTGGGAAAAGTTCCCTGCAACACCTCCTGAACCTCTATGAAACATCGATATGACAAACTGAATACCCAACTGGAAATTGACATAAAGAGACATACCCAAATCCTAAATCCTAATTTTCCTGGATCTGTGTAAGTTCAAAAGGGTCAAACTATAAAACCACAGGCAATACTGGCACTACACATGCATTGATAAGACGTAGGCAGTTAACTCGGAGGCCGCTGTGTCCTGTTAAATATCGGAGGAGGGTACTGTGTGTACTTATGACCTGGGCTGATAACCAGCTCTCAACCCTGATGTGTGTCTGGGAACCTTCTGACTTCTTGGATCTGATGACCAAGTCCCAGGAAGCATAAAGGTCAATTTTCATTTATGGCCCCCTGAAAATAGCAGCTGACTTCACTTTCTTGAATTCACAAACTGTGACTTCGGCTATCTGAGTTTCCTGTGGAGGCCTGCGCATGCCAGGGCCAATGAGGAGACTTTTGTTTACAATACTTGATTTGTTTCATAAATAATTTAAAACATATAGCCTCATTTTGTCCCCATGAATTCTGTGAAAAAGCAACTTGCGTCATGTATCTATTTACATGACAGGAAGAATCAGAATAAAGGAAAAGAAAAGATATTCTGGCCGGGCACGGTGGCTCACGCCTGTAATCCCAGCAACTTGGGAGGCCGAGGTGGGTGGATCACTTGAGGTCAGGAGTTTGAGACCAACCTGGCCAACATGTTGAAACCCCATCTCTACTAAAAATGCAAAAATCATCCAGGCATGGTAGCGCACAACCTGTAATTTCAGCTACTCTGGAGGCTGAGGCATGAGAATCATTTGAACCCGGAAGGTGGAGGTTGCAGTGAGCAGAGATCATGCCACAGCACTCCAACCTAGGGGATAGAGTGAGATTGCCTCAAAAGAAAATAAAAAAAAAGTTCTGTCATTAATTGACTTCATGAACTGGAACACACCCCAGAGCCCCTGTTTATTCATTTGCAAAAGGGATAATAAGAACGGCTCTGCCCCCGACTCACTTGTTCAACTTGCCTTCTTCACAGGCACCTCGACATGAAGTTGTAATTTTGAAATCATTTTGTAAACAGCAAAACTTGTGCAAATGTGAGTTAAACTCACCAAACATCACCCTTCACTGAACAACATCAATGGTTTTATAGGCATCACTTGCCTGCATCTTAGAAATTCAGTATTCTTATATTACATTCCCCTTACCTGCTTTTTTCTCTTTATCCTCTGGCCAATTCTGCTATTAATATGTGGGTGTGGGGGTGTGTGTGTGGTGCGTGTGTATGTGTATCTTGGAGATAGTGGGATGATTATATATATATTATGCGTGTATGTGTACATATATGTGTGTATACACACATGATTATATATAATCATGTGTGTATATGTATGTATACACACACACATAATTAAATATATATATAATCCTGCTATCTCCAAGAGTTTCTATCCCAAAGATTATGGTTTTTGTTTTTTTAACCATTTACCCCCTTTTACTTAGACTCTGTTGCTTCAACTTCAAATTGCCCACTCTTCTCTTCCCATAATTTCAGTAACCTGGTTCCAAAGATTTTACTTTGACTCATTTGAAGACTAAATGTATCTATATGTCCTCCCCACATCTTTCTCCGGGGAAGGAACTATCTCACCCTCAAATGTATATTGACTTTCTAAAAAAATTATTATTATTATTATTTTAAGAGACAGGGTCTTGCCGTGTCACCTAGGCTGGAGAGCAGTGGTATGATCATGGCTCACTGCAGCCTCGAAATCCTGGGCTCAAGCAATCCTCCTGCCTCAGCCTCCCAAATAGCTGGGACTACAGGTATGTGCCACCATGCCCAGACACTTTTAAAATTTATTTTTGGTACAGACAGAGTCTCACTTTGTTGCCCAGGTTCATCTGAAATTCCTGGCCTCAAGTGATCCTCCTGCCTCAGCCCCCGAAGCATTGGGATTACAGGTGTGAGCCACCATCCCTGGCCATTACATATAAAAATTTGTTTATTTATTGTCGATTGATTGAGACAAGGTCTCATTCTCTTGCCCAGGCTGGAGTGCAGTGGACAATCATGGCTCACTGCAGCCTTGACCTCCTGGGCTCAAGTGTTCTTCTTGCCTCAGCCTCCCAAGTAGCCTCCCATGACTACAGGCACATGTCACCACACTTGGCTAATTTTTTGCTTTTTGTAGAGATGGCATGTTGCCCAGGCTTGTCTAAACTCCTGGCCTCAAATGACCCTCCTGTTTCAGCTTCCCTAAGTGCTGGGATTACAGGTGTGAGCCACTGTGCCTAGCCTGTATATTGGCTTTAAACAACAATTTATAATGTGAGTCATTTCACATATCTGTTTGTTTATTTCTTTTATTTCCTAGCACCGTAAAGGTGTTTTTATTGACAAGATCATCTTCTCCATGCCAGTCTGTTTGCGTACTGCCAATTTTCTGTCTGGTTAGTTGGATTTCTTAGGTCCTGCTACTATTGCAAGTGTGGACTGCAGACCCACAGCATCAGCTCACCTGGGAGCTTGTGAGATGCTGAAGCTCAGGCCCACCACAGACCTACTGAATGGGAATTTGCATTTTCATGAGCTCCTGGGTGATCTGTACGTACATGAAAGCTGGAGGATCACTCTCTTAGATTGTAAGCACAGGCTCCAGGTGACCTTAAATAGGGCCACTTCTGAAGCAGGCATGGGAGAGAAGGAAGGCAAAAATCTCAACTGCCAGGACCCTGACCTCCTAGAGATTAAAATGTGGTTCAGAACTCAGGTTGGGATCAAATGCAGTTTAATTGACATGGTTATCTTTTTATTCCTTATTGTAGTGCTTTTAACTACTGCATTAGTCCATGTTCACATTACTGATAAAGACATAACTGAGACTAGATAAATTACAAAGAAAAAGTGGTTCAACTGACTCACAGTTCCATGTGGCTGGGGAGGCCTCACAACCATGGTGGAAGGCAAAAGGCATGTCTTACGTGGTGGCAGGCAAGAGAGAGAATGAGAACCAAGTGAAAGGGGTTTCCCCTTAAAAAACCATCAGATCTCATGAGACTTGTTCACTACCACGAGAACAGTGTGGGGAAACCATCCCCATGATTCAATTACCTCCCACCAGGTCCCTCCCACATACGTAGCATTATGCAAGCTACAATTCAAGATGAGATTTGGATGGGGACACAGCCAAACCATATCAACTACTGATGGTACTTTCCTTTGCTTCCTTTTTTTCTGCTGCTTCTCCACCTCACAGCTTCTGCTTCCTCAGAGCCCTTCCTGCTTCGCAGCTTCCCTGTCCTGCCTTCTCTCTGAGTGCACTGTGGCTGCCATGCACAGGGCAGGACCAAGGTACCCAGAGCAATCTGCTATTTTGGCTTCCCTTCAATTTAAATTCAATTTAAATATTCTTTAAATATTTGTTGACATTTATTTGGTGATGTTCTTTTTTTAATTTGTGGTAAAATATACAGAAGGAGCAGGATTGAAAAATTAATTAATTAATTCTGGTAAAATTCATACAACAAATTTTACCATCTTAAGCATTTCTAAGTATGTATCTCAATAATGTTAAGTATATTTTCATCGTTGTACAGCCAATCTCCAGAGGTTTTTCATCTTTTAAAATGGAAACTCTACCCATTAAACAACTCGCATTCCCCTCGCCCCACAGACCCTGGCAACCACCATTCTACTTTCTGCTTCCATGAGTTTGACTACTATACCTCGTATTTGTCTTTCCGTGACTGGCTTATTTCAATTAGCATAATGTCCTCAAGGTTCATCCGTATTGTAGTATGTGTTAGAATTTTCTTTTTTTTTAAAGGCTGACTGTATTCCATTGTAGTATGTCCCATGTTTTGTTTATCCATTCATCAGTTGATGAAATTTGGGTTGCTTCTACGTTTTGTCTATTGTGAATAGTGCTGCTGTGAACATCAGTGTACAAATAACTCTTCAAGACCCCGATTTCAGTTCTTTTTGGATATACACCCAGAAATGATTGCTGAATTATATGATAATTCTATTTCAGTTTTCTGAGAAATTGCCATATTGTTATCTATAATGGCTACACCATTTTTACATTCCTACCACCTGAGTCCAAGGTTCCAATTTGTCTACAGCCTTGCCAACACTTGCTATTTTCTGTTTATGTGATAGCAGCCATCCTAAGGAGTATAAAGTGATGTTTCATTATGGTTTCCATTTGCATTTGCCTTATGATTAGTGATGTTATTTTTTCGTGTGCTTGTTGGCAAGTGATGTTCTTTTAAATGTGTACTATGTTCTTTATGGTCAAAATAAGTAATTTATTCTGTGTAATTTTCCAAACCACACAACTTCTTGGAAGGCATGTTTAAGTGTTTACATTATAAAACAGTACACTTCTTTCTTGCAAACAGCCCTACACCACATATTATTCCATTTCTGGCTCTGTCTGCCAACTTCAATGTGCTGTCCTCAGGGTTGGGTTGACTGGAGTGGCCCTGAGTGACAGGCATGTGAGTGTCCCTGAGCACTGTGCAGATACTAGTCTGTATTGTCAAGGAGTGTTTTAAGTCTCCACCTCAGGGTGATGACTGCTTTGGTAGGAAAAGAGGCAGTTTAAAATTCATCTGATTTCTGTTTCGTTCCAATAATGTTTTGGTGCCTTTGAATATGGCAGCTCCCTAGACAGCAGTCCAGCCAGCAGACCTTTTATAACTTAGCTCTGTCTGTATGTCTGACATCTAGACTCACGAGAAGAGGATCTAAATGGGTCAGGGAATTACTTGTCCCTGGGACAGAGCTATTACACCATTCTTCACAGGCCCCAGAAGGTCTATGGACCCTTTGTTTGGGTACCAGGAACTCCTCTAAGAACAGGTTTGGGGTGGGCTTGGCCTCCACAGTGGCCTCCTACTGCAAGGTCAGGCTGGATTAACATCTGTGAGAGTCTCCTGCACAAGGAGAGGTGGGAGGCTGTGAACACTCGTATGTGTCCCCTTGTGTAATTGCTTCACCAATGTTGACAGCTCATGTGACACACCTGTCTTCTGATAGAGGAAGGAAGTAATACCATTTTCTATCAAAAGCATTCCTTGATCATCGCTGCCCTAAAAAACAATTATTTAATGGGTCTTTTGTCAAAGTCAGTGATATGGTTTGGATGGTTTGTCCCTTTCAAATCTCATGTTGAAATATGATCTCCAGGCCGGGCGCAGTGGCTCACAACTGCAATCTCAGCACTTTGGGAGGCCAAGGCAGGCAGATCACCTGAGGTCAGGAGTTTGAGACCAGCCTGGCCAACATGGTGAAACCCCGTCTCTACTAAAAATATAAAAATTAGATGTGGAGGTCAGAGTGGAAGCAAGTGTGAGAAGGTTCAGCAGAAGAAAACATAGCTGCCAAGTGTTTGAGTCCATCAGCAAGTTTGGGCTGGCCTTAGCTGTTGCAGGAGGCATGGTGAACTCTGCCTTATATAACATGGATGCTGGGCACAGAGCTGTCATCTTTGACCAATTCTGTGGAGTACAGAACATTGTGGTAGGGGAAAGAACTCACTTTCTCATACCATGGGTACAGAAACCGATTATCTTTGACCACCATTCTCAACCACGTAATGTGCCAGTCATCAATGGTAGCAAAGATTTACAGAATGTCAACATCACACTCTGCGTCCTCTTTGGGCCTTCATTAGCCAGCTTCCTCGCATCTTCACCAGCATCGGAGAAGACTATGATGAGCGTGTGCTGCCATCCATCACTGCCGAGAGCCTCAAGTCAGTGGTGGCTCGCTTTGATGCTGGAGAACTAATCACCCAGAGATAGCTGGTCTCCAGGCAGGTGAGCGACAACCTTACAGAGTGAGCAGCCACCTCTGGGCTCATCCTGGACGATGTGTCCTTGACAATCTGACCTTCAGGAAGGAGTTCACAGAAGCAGTGGAAGCCAAACAGGTGGCTCAGCAGGAAGCAGAGAGGGCCAGCACTCACTGGCTACTGCAGGGGACGGCCTGATGGAGCTGTGCGAGCTGGAAGCTGCGGAGGACATCACGTACCAGTTCTCTCGCTCTTGGAACATCAGCAGTCTGCCGGCAGGGCAGTCCGTGCCCCTCCAGCTGCCCCACCTGCCTGCACCTCCGCGGCCAGCTGGGCCACAGCCCCGATTATTCTTAACACTGCCTTCCTTCTGCCCCCACCCCAGAAATCACTGTGAAATTTCATGATTGGCTTAAAGTGAAGGAAATAAAGATAAAATCACTTCAAATCTCTAAAAAAAAAAATACAAAATTTAGCCGGACGTGGTGGCGCATGCCTGTAATCCCGTAATCCCAGCTACTTGGGAAGCTGAGGCAGGAGAATCGCTTGAACCCAGGAGGCAGTGGCTATAGTGAGCTGAGATCATGCCACTGCACTCCAGAGTGGGGTGACAGAGCAAGACTACGTCTCAAAAACAACAACCAAACAAAAAGAAATGTGACCTCCAGTGTTGGAGGTAGGCCTAGTGGGAGGTGTTTGGTCATGGGGGTGGATCCCTCATGACTGGTTTGGTACCCTCGGTAATGAGTGATTCTCACTCTTAGTTCATACAAGAGCTGGTTGTTTAAAGAGCCCGGCACCTCCTCCTCTCTCTCTTGCTCCCTCTTGCCATGTGACATGCCGGCTCCCGCTTCACCTTCCGCCATGCTTAGAAGCTTCCTGAGACCTCACCAGAAGCAGATGCTGGTCATGCTTATACAGCCTTCAGAAGCATGAGCCAAACGAACCTCTTTTCTTCATAAATTACCCAGCCTCAGATTCCTTTGTAGCAATACAAAATGGACTAACACAATCAGATCTCACTGTAACTCCAGAACCTTGCTGCCCACCATTCTCTCCTAGCCAAAGTCCACTTTTTCTCCTCCAGAGTTACCACAAAGAAAATGAACAGCCTCAATCCTTGCCACTCAGGCGTCCGTGTAAACAGAGTCCACCAACAGGCTTTGTGTGAGCAACAAGGCTGTTTATTTCACCTGGGTGCAGGCAGGCTGAGTCCGAAAAGAGAGTCAGCAAAGGGTGGTGGGATTGTCATTAGTTCTTACAGGTTTTGGGAAAGGCGGTGGAGTTAGGAGAAATGTACATTCTCAAGGGTGGGGAGAGTTACAAAGAACCTTCTTAAGGGTGGGGGAGATTACAAAGTACATTGATCAGTTAGGGTGGAGCAGAGACAAATCACAATAGTTTCCACAGTGAAGGCTATTTTCACTTCTTTTGTGGATCTTCAGTTGCTTCAGGCCACCTGGATGTAAACAGGGGATATGATGGCTTAGCTTGGACTCAGAGGCCTGACATAGATGAAATTTCTCTTCCAAACACCACTAGCTGGGGAGTTGGCTCTTGGCTGGGGTTGGTCAGTGCACAGGCCAGTAAGGGAGCTGGGCAAGTGCAGAAGTGGAGACTAGCTGTGTCCCAGACAGCGACTCTCCCCGGTCTGTGACCCTGGAGAGTCCTTTAGCAGGGCAAAGTGCAACGTAGGCAGACCATAAGGGATGCCTCAGTGACAGACAAGCTTTGTGTGCCTGCAGGGTGACAGGAAGAGGGTGGGGCAGGAGAGGGAGATAAAAGGGCTCTGAGGCAGTGTACTCTGAGCTCCTTCCAGTCTCCTGCTCTGCTCAGCCGGTCAGCCCGGCCTCCCTTGTTTAGGACCACACAGCACTGCTGTGTGTCTGCCTTTACCCGTGGCTCTTCCCTGGCCTCTGCGTGGCTCGCAGCCCTCTTCTTTTCTCCTACTCTCTTAAGAAACATGCCCATCACCTGCAGTTTCTCTGGGCTCCCTGTTAATCCGCCTTCCTCATCTCCTAATGCTGCCACCTCCCTGTGCCTGGAAATAGTCAAGGCCGGATTCTGTTCTTTTGCTTGAATTTCTTTCACTTTGCTTCTTAACTCTTTCTAAACTACAATTCCCCCATTCTCACTGCCTTAGTTTTCCCTCTCTCCATGTTTATCAAACTATATCCCACCATGCCCTGACAAGGCTTCTCTCCCTTAAATCATCCCCTTTCTAGTATTTTGCTGGCAATATATAGTGGGGTTTTCTCCTTTGCCCTACATCGTCACTAAACTTCCCAACCTGATAGGCCGTGTCTTGCACCTTCTACTGATCATTTCATTCTTTCTAGCACTAAAGATGACCACTTCCCATGTCTGTACCCAATTCCAATTCCTGGCCTGTTGGCCCAGATGTATCTGCAGCACTCACCCGTGTTCTCATGCCTAGTCTCTAAATATTTGACTCCAAAGGTCACTAGTGGATCACCTCCCTGCCTCTCACTTTCCCCCAAGGCACAAAGTCTCCTCCCAGCACCTCCCTTTAGTCCTTCCCTTCCTCGTGTCTCTTCTGCAGGGAGAGGAACATGTTCAACTTTGTGATTTTTTTCTAGTTTGTAGTTGTGATCTACCCTGTACCACTGAATCATCTCACATGATTTAAACACTCACACCGAGTGTGCCACACTTCACGGCTTAATCCCCTGTTGATCAGAAAACCCCAGGTCCCTGGAACTGAAGCAGGGTCTCATTCAGCCTGACACAACCTGAAATTTCTCCCAGACTTCTTTCCCAGCCCCAAGACAGGGGACTTGCAAGAGTCCCTGTGTTGAGCCTCCTTGGAACTCACTGTCCTCCGTTGATCAAGGCCCACCCAGCACGTTCTGTCTAGTTCTAATCCTCAAGGCTCCTTTGCATCCCTTCCTTGCTCCGTTGTCCAGCGCTGAGCTCTCTCAAGCCTTGTACTGCTCTCCCCTTTTCCATTCCCTTCCAACTCTATTCCTCTCCTCTCTACAGACTCCTGGGAGCCTTGCTCCTTCTGTAGCAGAAACTTCACACTCATTTTATTTCAAATTCCCTCCATTGCTATCTCCAGTTGCACTGCTTTTCTTAGTTTCTTTCCCTCCACGTTCACACTTGTCTTCTCTGGAGGGCAGGCTCTCCTGGGGGCTTCCCTTGGGCCAGCCTCAGAGTGGCATCTACTTTTCTGTTTCCTCCCCACCTTCTCTCCCCTCACTTCTTGCCCTGCCAGATCTGTCTATGGCAACAGCCCCTGCAGCAGTGCGCTCTCCTCTTCTTCTTCCTCTTCATGCCCAAGGCCATGTCAGCCTCTCTTATCAGCCTCCATTTTATTGTAGGGACACTAAGCATAGAGCAGTTAGTGAGTAAAGCGAGTTAGTTCAACATCAGTGGCAAGGGCTAGGACCTGGCCTCCTGACTATGACAACAAGACGATGCCCACTATATCTCCCTGCCGGGAGCAAAAATCAAAGTCCTCTGACCTCCAGGAGGCTGTCAGCTAGCTGGGTCCTGTTTGATCACAATCAGTCATTCCCATGTTTGTGTGTGTGTCATTCATGGAAGACCTCCCTTATCCCTTGAATAGGGGATTTGGGGCCTCTTAGCAAATGAAGTAACTGCACAAAGACGTGTGTGTGTATGCATGTGTGTGTGTGTGTGTGTGTGTGTTTCCCCTTCTCATTCTTATTCTCCACTACCCCCAAACAAACACAGGGGATCTTATACAGAAAATCAGCATTTCCCAGAAAGGAAATGGCCTCATGAGGAAGCAGCAGGAACAGCCTGTTTATGGGAGAGCTCAGTGGGCCAGGCAGGAGGTGTTCTGGCCCTTCCTCTGTGTCCACCATACTTCCTTCTTCAAGCTGTTGAAGTGGTGCTCTGGGATGTCAGCCTCCAGGCATTCAGCCATCAGACTCTTACTCTGAAGAGAACAGGGAAAACTGAGGAAATACAGACAATTATAGAGGAGAAAAAGAAAATAATTCCAACTCCAAATTCATCACTATTTCAATTCTCTATATATACATATCTACACACACAGATACATACATACATATCTCTAAAATATAGCATATACAGGACATTATTATTATTGTAGTTTTAAACCTTCAATATTGTTTTATATGCACCCATATTTTTACCCTTTTTAGTTCTCCACATTCCCTCCTGAAGTTCCATGCTCCCCACTGGCTTTTGCCAGGATAACTTTCTTTGGTATTACTTGTAACGCAAGTATCTGCTGGCAAAAAATTCTTCAGTCTTTGTCTGAAAATGTCCTTATTTCGCCTTTACAATGGAAGGATAATTAAACTGTTGGTCAAATTCTTGGACAGCAATAAAGATATTAACCCATTGTCTTTTCTGTTTTATAATTTCAACTGAAAAGTCAACCATTAATCTTATTTTTATTTCTTTGTGGTTAATTTTTTTTTCTGGGTATTTGTACGATTAGTTTTCTTGTCATCGATTTCCAGCAATTTTATGATGTGTGGGTAGGTGTGTGGGTAGGTATGTGTGTTTTTAATCCTCCTTTCATTACTTTCAAAAACTTCTTGGCAAATGTGTTTTCCCAGATTGCTTCTGTCCCAGTCTTGTGTCTGTAACATATGTTAGGCTATTTCACTGAGTTTTATGTGTCTCTTACACCCTGTTTTTTTCTTAATGCTCTTTATTTTGTTTGTTTCTGTGCTTCGGTTTATATCTTTTCTGTTGACCTAATTTTGAATTCACTATCACTGTCTTTTGCTGATTCAGTCTGTTGTAAAACATCCAATGAGTTGTCAATTTCAGATATCGTACAGTTAATTTCTGGAATATCCAGAAATGTCCAGTTGATAATTTTTAAAAATAGCATTATTGAGAGATAGCTTATGTATCATAAAGTCTAATCATTTAAGTGAACAATTGAATAACTTTTAGTATATTTACACTTGTGCAGCTATCATCAAAATCTAATTCCAGGACATTTCTATGCTCCAAAAAGAAACCTAATGTCCATTTGCAGCCACTCTCTATTCCACTGTCAGCCACAGGCAACCACAAATCTACTTTCTCTATGGATTTTCCTTTCCTGGACATTTAATATAAGCGGCGCTATACAATATGTAGTCTTTGAGTATACTTCTTTCACTTAGAATAATGTTTTCAAGGTTCATCTGTGCTGTAGCATGTATCCTCCATTCTTTTAAACTACTGAATAGAATTTCATTGTATATTAGCATTCCAGGTGTATTCCACATTTTATTGATCCACGAACCAGTCGATGGCTATGTGGGTCGGGTTTTGGGCTATTATGAATAATGCTGCTATGAACAGTTGTGTACAATTTTTGTGTGTGGGCATAGCTTTTCATTTCTCTTGGGTGGATATGTAGAAGTGGAATTGCTGACTTATGATGAATTTATGTTCAAGTAACTGAGCAATTGTTTTCTTAAATGGCTGCACCATTTTACACTCCAGCTAGCAGTGCATAAGGGCTCAGTTTCTCCATATTATTACTGATTCTTCTGTCTTTTTGATTTGTAGCCATTGTTGTGTATTGTAAGAGGTATTTCTTTGTGGTTTCAATTTGCCTTTCTCTAATAACCAATATTCTTGAGTATATTTTCACATGTTTATTGGTCATTTCATAGCTTCTTTGGTGAAATATCTATTTTAATCTTTTGCTCATTTTAAAATTGGGTTATTTGTATTTCTATTATTGAGTTGTAAGAGTTCTTCATATATTCTGAATACAAGTCCCTTATGGGATATGTGATTTTAAAAATAATTTCCATCTGTGACTTATCTTTCTACTTTCTTAATAGTATAGAAAGCACAAACATATTCAATTTCAATGAAGTTCAATTTATCAACTTTTTTGTGCCATATTTTTTCTGATTGAAAAACAAACAAACACAAACAAACAACAAAAAAGACTTTTAAAAGCCAGGAATAGAATAAGTCTTCCTAATGTAATATGACAATCTCTCCTATCAGCCACCAGTAATATGCTTTATAAAGAAAACTAGGCTGGGTATGGTGGTTCACGCCTCTAATCCCAGCACTTTGGGAGGCTGAGGCTCGTGGATCACCTGAGGTCAGGAGTTTGAGACCAGCCTGGCCAACATGGTGAAACACTGTCTCTACTAAAAATACAAAAATTAGCCGGGTGTGGTGGCAGGTGCCTGTAATCCCAGCTACTCGGGAAGCTGAGGCAGGAGAATTGCCTGAACCTGGGAGGCAGAGGTTGTGGTGAGCTAAGATTGCACCACTGCACTCCAGCCTAGGTGACGAAACTTTGTCTCAAAAAAAAGATATATATATATATATATATGTTGTGTGTGTGTGTGTGTGTGTGTGTGTGTGTATAAAATACCTGAAGCCTTCATGCTTTTGGTGTCATACCTAAGAAATCTTTCCCTAACCATAAGGACTTATTCCTATGTTTTCTTCTCAGAGTTTTACAGTTACAGCTCTTACATTTAGATCTATGATTTTGTAATCCATTTTGAGTAAAATTTTCTGTATGGCACGAGATAAGAGCTTTAATTCATCTTGCATGTGAATATCCAGTTTTCCAAGCACCATTTTTTAGCAAAGTTGGTCTTTCCTCCATTGAATTGCCTTGCATTTTTACCAGAGATCAATTAATGATAACAGTAAGGGTTTATTTCTTGAATCTCAATTCTGATCCATCAATCTCTATATCTGTCTTTATACTAATGCCACATTATCTTGGTTATTTTAGCTTTGTTGTAAGTTTTGAAATCAAAAAGTGTAAGTCCTCCAACTTTGTTCTTCTCTTTCAACATTATTTTGGCTATTATGGGTTTTTTACTTTTCCATAGATCATAGTTTTCCTTTGAAGCTTTTCTTGCCTTCATCTCTTTGTCTATATTATCTTCCATTTCCTTTTCATTAATCATATGATTTTTTTTTGGTCTTTTTTTTTTTCCTTTTTGTGGAGAATGGGGTCTTGCTATATTACCCAGGCAGGTCTTGACCTCCTGGGCTCAAGCCCTTCAGAGGGTGTGGAACAAGATAACTCTGGATGTGGTCAGAGTGGCAACAAGGATCCTCGGTCCATTCTTCTATAGCTAGAATTGAAATGGCAAGAAAAGAAGTGAGGGTCTTAGGGAATCACTTCCTGCCTGGGAACAGGAACCTACATTAAAGGAGTCCCATGGCATGGAGGGACCCTGTCTGGGGTGAACCACCTAGGAAAAAGTTTGCAGGCATGGAAATGAAGAAAGTTTAATGAACAGTTCATTCACTCAAAGACAAACCTTGTGAAGGATGCAGCATAGCACTGAATTAAGAACACAGGTTTTGGAGTCAGACTGACATGGATTGAGATTCTGGCTCCACCTCCTGCCAGCTAAATAATGTCAATGAATCGCTCACCTAAAGAGGAGAGGAGCTGTGTGTGCTCAGTGCAGACTGACGGTGTCTTCAGCAAACTGACAATTTTAGTCATGTAGAAAGACTAAATTCATTGATTTATTCACTCATTTATTAAATAAATGAATTATATTCTTCCTTTCTGAGAACATAATCCTTAGCTTTAATATTCACCTTGCATACTGGACTTTACAATTAATTATCTTTGCAAAGGCCTCTCTGAAGAAGTGTTTTACTTTCACTCAGTACAGGAGATGATACTTTCAACCCTCTTCTGATGAGACTTCACTGATTACTAAGCACCCTGAGAAGCAGGTGGAGCCCTCAGAAGCAAACACAGCTGTATTCAGTTAAAAGTACACATCTAATTGGTCTCACTAAATTTGCATGAAATAGAGATGTAGCTGGCATACACCAGACAGCCAGTCACTGTCATTTTCCTGCCCAGAGGGCGACATTCTGTAAAGGAACAGTGATGGAAGAGTGACACGGGAGCAGGACTGCAGCTGCTGGCTGGCACCCCC
Organism: Rhinopithecus bieti; assembly: GCF_001698545.2. NCBI lineage: Eukaryota > Metazoa > Chordata > Mammalia > Primates > Cercopithecidae > Rhinopithecus > Rhinopithecus bieti. Next base: position 2,475,147 of record NW_016803631.1, on the reverse strand, counting down.
TCACCCCAGTTCAGATCTGTTTCTAACCCAGCTCCAGGGGTTCTGCTTCCATCATTTCTTGCCTCATAACAAATCTCCCCTAAACTCACTGGATTGAACCCACCACTGTTTCATTTTCTGACATGATTTTCTGTGTTGGCTGGGCTCAGCTGCGGAGTTCTTCTGTACCACAGGACCTTGGCCGACGCTGCAGTCACCTAGAGGCATAACTGGGCTGGGGAGTCCAAGAGGGCTCACCCACACATCTGATGTTTGGTGAGGATGACCAGGAGGCTGAGGTGGCCGGGCCTCTCTCATTGGTGCGATCTCAGGCCTCTCCCTCTTCACATGAACTCTCCGCATGGTCTCTTTGGGTGGTCACTAAGCAGGGTAGCCAGACTTTGTTACACAGTGGCTTAGGGCTCTCCAAAGACAAAAGTAGAAGCTACCGGGCTTCTTACTGCTTAGGCCCAGAACTGTCTCTTCCCCACATTCTATTAACTAAGCAAGTCACAGACCAGCCTAGACTCATTATAGGAGGGGGCTGCACAAGGGTGTGAATCTTTCGGGGCATGGCTCCTTGGGGACCACCTTGGACAACAGCTGTCATGGGTTCTCTAGCTGGGACTTCACAGGCATATGAGAGAAGGAACTACAGAATGTGCCAGTGTCAGTTTGCTTAACACTTGGGCCAAACAAAATGAAAGTTATACAAATACCATGGAATGAGATTCTGGCATTAATTCTACTATCTCCTCATTCAGAAATTGGGGAAAGTGTAGATTAGACATGGCTTAAGTAAATGTCCTTCCTCTGGTCCTTTGGTGACATTTCTTTTATCTTCTTGGTCCATGTCACCTGTTGGGCTTCTCCTGTGAATCATGTAGTCATGTTATAATTGTCCCTTCCATTATGGGGAAGAGCATTTATATTTATTGCTGAGAAAGCACCATCTCACCATCTTCAATTGTCCAAAGTTCATAATTGATGTGCAGAATCTTTGCCTACTGTCTCCATTGCCCCAGGTGCTGCTATCCCTCATGGCTCCTGAATGATGCTGAAAACATAAGGGAGGTTGTTCTCCTCTAATGTGCACTCTGAAATACTATCCTGCTAATAAAATTTCCTCTGCCTGCCTGTGATGCTCTTTGATTTGGGAACATTCTTTGTGAACAGTTAGAGGGTTTTGTAAAGTCCCTGGGTTTTTGTCATAAGAGTAACTTCCAAGTTATTTGGAATACATAACAGAATATATCTGGTGTGTAGTAGATGCTCAACACATGTCTTTTGAGGAATATGATAAATGCCATGATGATTGTTATGAGGAATAAATGAGTGCCATGTTCTGAATGTTTATGTTTCCCCCAAATTCGTATGTTAAAATCCTCATCCCCAGTGTGATGGCTTTAGAAGGTGGGGACTTTGGGGGGTGACTGGGTCATGAGGGTGGAACCCTCATGATTGAGTTAGGTCCTCATGAATGAGACCCCAGAGGCGGGGCGTGGTGGCTCATGCCTGTAATCCCAGCACTTTGGGAGGTTGAGGCAGGTGATCACTTGAGCCCAGAAGTTGCAGACAAGCCTGGGCAATATGGGGAAACCCTGTCTCTACTAAAAATGAAAAAAAAAAAAAAAGTAGCTGGGTGTGGTGGCATGCACCTGTGGTCCCAGGAGGCTGAGTTGGGGGATCGCTTGAGTCCAAGAGGTAGAGGCTGCAATAAGCTGAAATCACACCACTGTACTCCAGCCAGGGTGGCAGAGGTTTTTCTTTTTCTTTTTTTCTGTTTCAAAAGAGAGAGAGAGGCCCTAGAGACCCAAAGAGCTGGCTGGCTAGCCCCTTTCACTATATGAGGACACAGGGAGAAAGTGCCATAGATGACAGGAAGCAGGCTGTCACAGACATTGAATCTACCAGTGCCTTAATCTTGGACTTCTCAGCCTCCAGAACCATGAGAGATAAATTTCTGTTGTTTATAAGCCACTCAGCTTCTGATATTTTGTTATGGCAACCTGAATACATTAAGACAATGAATGACCTTTCACAAAGGACCTGAAACACTGAGTTTGAATAATCATTAGTTTCCATTTTGGTATCTGTTCCATGTCTTATTCTCTAATACAAAATCTGCCTCAAAATACTAATCCTGAACCTAAGATTGCTGCAGCTATGTGCTGAAACCATCTTTCTCAGTGTGCTTTTTTTTTTTTTTTTTGAGACGTAGTCTCGCTGTGTTGCCCAGGCTGGAGTGCAGTGGCACAATCTTGTCTCACTGCAACCTCTGCCTCCCAGGTTCAAGTGATTCTCATCCCTCAGCCTCCCAAGTAACTGGGATTACAGGCATGCGCCACCACACCCAGCGAATTTTTGTATTTTTGATAGAGATGGGCTTCTCCATGTTGGCCAGGCTGGTCCTGAATTCCTGACCTCAAGTGATCTGCCCACCTCAGCCTTCCAAAGTGCTGGGATTACAGGCATGGGCCACTACATCCAGACCCACAGTGTCTTTTAATATATTTACATTTAACTACAACATTTTTTTTTTTTTTTTTTTTTTTTGAGACAAAGTTTTGTTCTTATCATCCAGGCTGGAGTGCAATGGCATGATCTTGACTCACTGCAACCTCCACCTCCTGGGTTCAAGCCATTCTCCTGCCTCAGCCTCCTGAGTAGCTGGGATTATAGGCACCTGCCACCACATCCAGCTAATATTTTGTATTTTTAGTAGAGATGGGGTTCCACCATATTGGCCAGGCTGGTCTCAAACTCCTAACCTCAGATGATCCGCCTGCCTCAGCTTCCCAAAGTGCTGGGATTACAGGCATGAGCCACCGCACCCGGCCCCATATTTGGTATTTCTACCACACATCTGTGTTTTCTATTTGTCTCACCCTTTCAGTTTCTTAACTCTCTAATTGCCTTCTTTTATACTTTTTTCCTTCCATTTTTTCCTTTTTATTAGCTTCCAAGTTATGCATTCTATTTTTGGACTTTTAATGATAACCCTAGACATTTCAACAAGCACACTTCACTAATCAAAATCTAAGATTTACCATCTTTTTTTCCCTTCAACAATACAGAACCTTAGTTATTGTGTCCATCCATATTTTAGTTGTATTTTGCTTTTCCTAACTCCCAAGATATTGTTGTTATTGGTTTAAGGAGTCGTTGTTTATTCTGATTTTTATAGTAAATCTTTATTCATTTTTCAAATCTGCTTGGTCAATTTTATGGTCTTTTGTTCTTTATTTATGTCGTCAACCTCTTGTACTGCTTATTTAAACATTTCTGTGTTTGATAATTCAGGGCATCTTCTCATGTCTAATTTTAGAAGGTTTTTTTTTTTTTTTTTTTGCTGATTCTTGCTCATCATGCTGTGCCAGTCTTTTCATTCATGACTTCTGAGTATTTGGTCATATTTCTTTGAAATTATAGGTGATTATTTGTGCCTAGTTAGAAAGTGGAAAGTGAGTTCCTCCAAAAAGGAGGATTTCTGGCCAGACGTGGTGGCTCACACCTGTAATCTCAGCACTTTGGGAGGCTGAGTCGGGTGGATCACTTGAGGTCAGGAGTTTGAGAACAGCCTGACCAACATGGTGAAACTCCATCTCTACTGAAAATACAAAAATTAGCCAGACATGGTGGTGGGCGCCTGTAGTCCCAACTACTCAGGAGGCTGAGGCAGGAGAATCACTTGTACCCTGGAGGCAGAGGTTGCAGTGAGCTTAGATGGAGCCACTGTACTCCAGCCTGGGTGACAGAGCACAACTCGGTCTCAAAAAAA
>NW_016803631.1:2457794-2471154 GCF_001698545.2 Rhinopithecus bieti | reverse complement strand
AAAAAAAAAAAAAAAAAAAAAAAGAAGGAGGATTTCTGTCTGCTTTTGTGGGTATCTGGGAGAATTACCAACCCAAATGCACTTTAAATCTTAAATCAACTTTTTGGCTTGAGGTTTTTGTGAACGCCTAAAGTATACATTTAGTCTGGAAACCTACATAAAGTCAGGATCATGATTTGAAAAATCAGGGAGATTTTCCCCTATGCCTGTTCAGTTCAGGTTTCCGGTCAATGTATTTTATTCGCAGTGCAATGGAGGGCCAGGGTCAGAGACAGATTAATTCCTTATTTACTCTTACAGGTGAAACTGTCAGATGTCACCTGTCATGATGTTAGAAACAGAAATTTATGTGTTAGAATTTTACTAAAGTTTCGATTTTGGCTTTAGAAAAAGGATCATCATTTGTGGTGGTGGCTGCCCTTGTCAGTCAGTGCCTAGAGAGACTTTTGGGGATGGTAGTAAAAGTATAGTCCCCCATTTCTACTGAACACTCTCCATGTCTGTTCCAAGTAGAATTCAAGTTATGCTCTCAAGGTGGAAGTTGCCTGGGGAGGGCATCTTTGAGTACAGCTCATTTTATTTTTCTTTTTTTCTTTCTTTTAGAGATGAGGTCTCACTTTGTCACCCAGGCTAGAGTGCACTAGAATGATTCTAGCTGGCTGCAGCCTCAAACCCTCAGGCTCAAGAAATCCTCCCACCTCAGCTTCCCAAGTAGCTGAGACTATAGACTCACGACATCGATCTTGGCTGTTTTTTATATTTTTTGTAAAGACAAGATCTCACTTTGTTGCCCAGGCTGGTCTCAAACGCCTGGGCTCAAGCAATCTTCTTGCCTCAGCCTCCCGAAGCCCTGGAATTACAGGCATCAGCCACCATGCTTAGCCACAGCTCTATTAATAGGCACAAGTTCTTCAATATCCACTTAGACCCCAACTCTGCTGGGACCACAGGCCATCTTTCTTCCCATGTTGTGATCTTGCCCACCACGCCTCCACTTTTTCCCCATCTGCCTGGCTACTTAGTTGAAAATTCTCTTTCTGCCCAGCCTTTCTAGCTCCTTGTGGGAGCTTAGGCCACACCCCACCTGAGGGACTATCCTCCCTCAATGTCCCAATCCCAGAAATCATCTTGAACAAGTAATCTGTCCACGAGTTGCTCCCCGTTGAGACCTCTGGCCAGGTCGTGGCCTCCTAACCTCAGTCCACCCAGCTGTGGCCTCCATGATCCGACCCAGACAGCCTGCTCTCTTTTCTTCTCATTTCTGCCTCCCTCCTGCCCTTGTCTTTCCCATGCTCTTGTTCACAGGTTCTACTCCAGGGCTCTATTTTTGTGTACAAAACGTCATGATTACGGCTCTCTTTATAACAATTCCAACCCCATTCCCTGCTTTTTTTCCCCATGAGAGGTCAGTTCCTGAGTCCACAGGCCCAAATGTGAGTGATGCATGGAAGGGACAGAGTGTTTCCTCTGAGGCCTCTGCACATGCCTGTCCAGTCTTTTCATTCTCTGTGGTTTCCTCATTTCTAGTCCACGAGGCCCAGAAGCAAACCTGGAGGTGAGACCCAAAGAAGGCTGGAACCATGCTGACTTTGTACACTGTGAGGACACAGAGTCTGTTCCTGGAAAGCCCCCTGTCAACGCAGATGAGGAAGTTGGGGGTCCCCAAATCTGCCGTGTATGTGGGGACAAGGCCACTGGTTATCACTTCAATGTCATGACATGTGAAGGATGCAAGGGCTTTTTCAGGTAGAGTTACCCATCAGCCTTCACCCACCTGCCACCACTGACACGCTGGGTCACACCTAACTGGGGTCTGCCACTAACCCACTGGGTAACGTCTCAGGGCCTCAGCTTGACCTGTCCCCCAGGTTCAGTGTGGGCTGGTGGCCTACCCAAAGGCCTTGTAATTAGTCTCAAGGGAGCCATTTATATCCCAGAGGAATCATTCATCTTCAGTCTTCCTGTTCTACCCGGGAAGGGTCTCCTTCCATTAAGATATACCTTGGTTTCTCCATGTGCTCTTGAATAAAATGGAAAATGACTCAGTGAAAGGTAAGGAATTTGAAACTCCCAAATCCAAGGGTTCACATTCGCCTTCTGGGGTGGTTGTTTCCTAAAGAATGGCATAAAATAAATGCTCAGACCATGGGAAGAGAAGCAGACCGAAGGGAGGGGAGGGGTGGGGAGGAGAGAAAGCCATGTGTGAGGAAGCCCTCCAGGTGCACCCTCCGGAGGGCACAGGGTATGCAAGGAGCAGCTCCCATCTCAGGAGCCACATGTGGGACCCTCATGCATTTCCAAGACAGCCTGCCTGATGGCCCTTTGCAGAGTTCTTCCTGGTGGCTGGGCATTCAAATGGAAAAGGGCAGGTTCCAGGGAGAAATGAACATTCGTGTTGCATGAGTTGTAACAGGGGTGAGACATATCAGCAGTGTCAGGCTGGGTTCAGCTACAAGTCACAGAACCCTTGTGGCAAATTGGTTTGGCAATAAGGAAAACGCATTACTTCTCCTAACAGGAAGTCTGAAGGCCTCCAGGTTGGTGAGTTCAGCAGCTCAGTTCTTTCCATTTTTCTCTTCAGCCATCCCACGCGAGAGCTCTCATTGCAGTCTGGCTCCCCTTATAGGGGCACAGTGCCGGGGCCCCAGGCAGGAATCATTATGTTCAGCAGAGGCACAAAAAGGCCCATCTTTGAGAGTAAGGAAATCTTTCCCAGAAGTCCCCTCACATTGGCTAGAGCCAGGCCCAGCCTATGCCTGAGCTAGTCACTAGCAAAGAGCAGCAGATATGTCCCTGAGCTGGCCACACGCCACGTGACTGCGTGGAAGAGGGTGGATGTCTGCACCAGCTCCAGGTGCTGCTGGCACAGAAGAGGCTGCCCAAGGAGTGTCTGTGCATCCTGCCTCAGCATGTGGGAATCTTCTGCTCTCCCTTCCTCATTTGGGTACTATTCCTGGGACTCTCAGAAAGAGGCAATGTGTAGTGGGCAAAAGCTAAATCCAGTATCAGGCAGACCTGGATTCAAATTTCAGCTTGTCATGTACCCGGAGGACAGCTGGGGATCCATCTTCTCCAAGCCTCAGTCTCCCTCATCTGTGCCAGGCAGATGAGATTATGAATTTCACAGAGTTTGAGAACTAAATTTACAAAACTGCAAAGTACCTAGCCTAATATCTGATACACAGCATACCTTTAATCAGTGTGAGCCCCGGTTTCATCTTTGACCCATTCTCGGTGGACTTTGATGTAGCATCAGGGCTTTCTTACCCAGGCCAGTTGGGAAGGCAAAAGGCAGTGATGGCGTCTGTGAAGAACATGCCCCTGGGCTGGTCACTGGTCCCGGGCCCGAGGCCTCCATCCTCAAACCTGCCCCTGCCAGGTCACTGCGGGCTTGGCTCAGCTTCCCAGGCCTGCCCTCAGGGAACTCTGCAGCCCTCCCTAGCTGTTCCATGCTCCTGGGCCAGCCTTCCCTCAGTTTCCACTCTGGACCAGAATCAGAGGCCAGAGCCAAGGGAGAAATTGTTTCTTTCCATCCAGCTGTGGAAATGGGGAAAGCAAAGGTAGGGCTGCACTGACCGTGTCTTTTGTGGGACAAGCAGGACTTTCCGGCTGGGAGGAGGTGATCTTGTACCCCAGTCTCCAAAAGGCATCTGCCCCATTGCCTCTCTGCGCACCGCAGAGAGGGGTGTGCGGGGCCCGTGGGTCCCGCCTGCACGCTCTGCTGTTCCAGGCGTTCGACCTCCTTGCCCCCTAGGTCAACGAGGGAAATCCACTCTGCCATGGGGAAGCCGCTGCCCCGTAGGGTAGAAAAGCTTCCCCATAGTTCACCCCTTCCTCCCTGGCTGCCCAGTCTGGAAGGGGAGCTGGGGAAGGCGACAGGGGGCTTCTCTGGTTTCTTACCCGCCTGGGGTCATTTTTCCTCAGCTTCCTCCTTTAAGGAGGAGAAATCGAGGAAGAGGCCCATCTCCCTGGGAACTTTCTGGTAACAAGGGTGTGAAAGAGGAGGGGACAGGTGTTTCAGGAAGAAGGGAAGGAGCTGAAGATGGGCCTGGAGCGGAAGTGTCCCAGAAAGTGGTTCTGAGGCTGCAGGCCCGGCGAAAAGCACGTGTCCCATTTCCTGCGGGAATGGCCAGAAAAGGTTTCCTCCCCCGCTCTGCCCCCTCTAGCCGAGTCCTGGACCTCTAGGGACGCCCACCTACACCCTTCCCATAAAATCTGACCCAGCTGGGACGCAAAGGCTAGTGTGCCCCTCCCCGAGTTGGTAGGGGCTGGGGAGAGAGGTGGTGTGGCCCGGAGCCCCAGGCGGAGGGCCCGGGCACCCGTGCATCCTTCCTTCTGCTCCCTGTTCTCTCACAGGAGGGCCATGAAACGCAACGCCCGACTGAGGTGCCCCTTCCGGAAGGGCGCCTGCGAGATCACCCGGAAGACCCGGCGACAGTGCCAGGCCTGCCGCCTGCGCAAGTGCCTGGAGAGCGGCATGAAGAAGGAGAGTGAGCAGTGGGCGAGCGGGCGGGCCGGGGCCGGGGTGCACGGCTCTGTGTAGAGACGTGCCGTGGGTGTGTGCATGCGAGTGTGGAGATGCGCGCCGAGTGTGCGCGTGAACACACGTGCACATGTGAGCTGGTGTCGGTGTGCAACAGGCAGTCACCTGGGGGAGCGCTTGCAGCCGGCCCGCTGGGTGATGGAGGGAGTCTGTAATCTCCGTCCTGGGATGTGTGCTGGGCAACCCTGCCAGGGCGTGCCCTCTGTCTCCCTTCAGTTGCTCCTACATGATTCTTTTTGTCCCCTTCATAATTGTTGTAATGGTTTGAAACCACATTTGGGGGTAGGGGTGTGAATCTGGGGGAGGGAAGCAGGAGCCACATGGGTGATAGGACCCCCCGCTTTATAGCTACTAGCGCCCACCATCCGCACCAGACCTGGATCTTTACAGGGGAACTGTTCGCAGACAGGTGACAGGAGGTGTTCTCATTCTACCTATTTAACTTTGATATATTTGTACTCCTAGGTCACTCTGAGATTAAGGCTCATGCAAAAAAGGCTAGATGCTTCTAGCGCATTTTTGTCTCCATGGAACACAAGGGGACCCAAAGCTGCTTCTTTCAAGTTCTCTAGGCTGCTGGCAGCCGTTCTTGATCTCTCCCGACCAAGGACCTCATAGCTTTGCTCTACACACATGAGTGGGCTCCAGAAATCCACAGAAGACCCTAAGGCTCCGGGCTATATATGAAGTGTCTGGAGCTGCTATTTCTTGCTAAGCTGTAGCCCAGCTCTCTGGGGTCTTGGAGACCCAGACACCTCTGAAGAGTCTTGGTATATAATTCATCCGAAAATGCTAACAGTAGATGCCATTTACTGAACATCTCTTATGTACCAGGAACTATATTAGGCACCCTACATGCAAGGTCTCATTTAATAGCAGTGCGAGGTAAACACGGTTTCTCTGGATTACAAAGAAGAAACCTGAAGGCAGGAAAGGTTAAGGAGGTTGCTTGGGGTCACAGGTAGTAAGTGGCAAAGTTTTCATGCAAGCCTAGCGCCTTTGGATTCTGAAGCCCTTGCTCTTGCCAGGGCCCCACAGTGTCCTCACAAACTCCACTGCAGAGGGCGACACCCCAGCCGCACCTCACCTCTGTCCTCACCCAGGTGTTACTCCAGAGGAGCCCACAGGCCTCTTGAGTCCAGACAGGGGAGAATTGCTTGTCACCATTACTTTCCCTTTTACCCAATGCCTTCTGCTGCCTTAAGAGGGTTACGCAGCGGCTCCCCGGGGGGCTGGAGGCTGACCAGGGGCACGTGTGCCTGAGCCAGCCTCGCTGTCCCTGCAGTGATCATGTCTGACGCAGCTGTGGAGGAGAGGCGGGCCTTGATCAAGAGGAAGAAAAGAGAACGGATCCGGACTCAGCCACCGGGAGTGCAGGGGCTGACGGAGGAGCAGTGGATGATGATCAAGGAGCTGATGGACGCTCAGATGAAAACCTTTGACACTACCTTCTCCCATTTCAAGAATTTCCGGGTAGGAGGAACTGCACAGTGACTCGAGGTGTCACTGCCATCTTCATTCTCACATAGAAACCGAGGTTCCCCAAGGATGAGAAACTTGTACGAGGTCACAGCTAATCAGTGGTGGAGGGTAGATTTGCAGAGCTGGCCCTGCATCTGTGCCAGCTCCTCAAAGCTTTAGTCTCATTCCCAAAGACTCTCCAAGTGTGGTCCCTGGGTCAGCAGCATCAGCATGCAGATTTTCAGGTCGTCCCAGACCTCCTGAATCAGAAGCTCCAGGGAGGGGCAGGATCCCCGGGTGATTCTGTTGCAGGTTCAGGTTTGAAAATCGCTGCTGTCTCCTTTAAAGCAGGTAGGAACTGGGTCTGAGCAATAAGTGGAGGGAAAGCTAGGCAGTTCCCCAGTGTTACTGGCATTCAGGACTTTATGAGGACAGGGTCAGGACCTGTTGGGGGGTGTGACTTTCGTGAACTGGTGTTTCTTGATCCCAGGCACGTTAACCATGTCTGTGCTCCAAGTGCCCTCCTTCCCCTTTGCACTGATAGATATCTCAAGTGGCCCTTCCCAGCCCAAAGAACTGGATGAGCCCAGTGACCTCGGATCGGCTCTTCCCATCCATAGCGCCCTAAACCTTCTGAGTTTCCTGAGCCCAACATCTGGAATGCTTGGGACAACACACCATGGTTGGAGTCCCCCTTGCCCTCCATTTTAACCAAGCAGGGACGTGTGTGACCATTAATTCATAGATCCCCAAAGCACCTTCATCTGATAGAGAACACCAGAGAGAAGAAACAAATGCTGGGGGGGGGCGGTGGGGGACACATGCATGCATGTGGATGTGAATGCCTGCATTTGTGCATCCTCTCGGGCTGCAACTATGGCTGTGCACGTTTGGCTGGGGTCTGAGTTGGGACCTGTCTATGGAAACACATGCTGTCTCTCCTCTCTCTGCCTCCTGGCATGTGTTCTAGCTGCCAGGGGTGCTTAGTGGCTGTGAGATGCCAGAGTCTCTGCAGGCTCCATCGAGGGAAGAAGCTGCCAAGTGGAGCCAGATCAGGAAAGATCTGTGGTCTGTGAAGGTCTCTGTGCAGCTGCGGGGGGAGGATGGCAGTGTCTGGAACTACAAACCCCCAGCCGACAATGGCGGGAAAGAGATCTTCTCCCTGCTGCCCCACATGGCTGACATGTCAACCTACATGTTCAAAGGCATCATCAACTTTGCCAAAGTCATCTCCTACTTCAGGTAGGACATGGAGACTGGGTGGTTGGGTGTGGAAAGGAACTGGAAGTAGCCAGGAGGTTCAAAGGGCCTGGGGTAGATCCTGAATTTGGGGGATATTGGTGGCAGAAGACCCTCCTTTTCCTGTGCCCTGCCCCCCAGGGCAGCCAGTGCTGCGGGGGAGTAGAGGCCTTGCTCTATGGCTGTGGGCCTGCCAGTGTCTCTGCCTGTCCACCTGCTCAATGGAAGCTAACAGTGCTTCCCCTGCAGGGCTGTTCTGTGAAATAAGAACACATCTGAAGAGCCCCCAGCACAGAGTGGGCATTCGGATATCTTTCTTACTCTCACTTAAAGGGGCAGGAATCACATGTTGACAGTTCCAGACCAAAGAATGAGAGAAATAGACAAGATAAGACTGCGAAGGCCATGGGGAGGCTGGGTGGTCCTCAGAGCCCAAGGGTCAGGTCTCCCCAGAGCTAGATGTGGAGGCAACAACCACGGGGCAACTGGGGTTAGTGGGAGATGTGGGAACTTCCTGGGGTGGCAGGAACCACAGCCCCAGAATATGTCTGCAATCTTAGGGTTAGGGATGGTACCAGGTGTATCTGTCCTTGGGTAGGCCACCTCGCCTTGCCAGGCCTGGTCAAGCGGGGCTGAAACACGCCTGCCAGAAGCTCCTGGTTTCTTCAGCAGGTTGAGGGTAGGTTATAGTCTGGGAGCCCAGAGGTTCTTCTCTGGCCCTGTAGGGGTCATGCATGACATTTAACCGGGTGATGCTGACAGCAGATTTGGAATGGGGGTCAGATGGTGGCAAATTAGCTTAAAGGGGCAGGGAGAGAAGCCTACTTATAAATGTGGACATTGGAAGATCTTTGGTGAAATCCAGTGACTGACAATTTAACACCAGGGCTCCCCACTTGCTATTTCTCATGGCCACCAATGTTGAGCACAGTGACCCGAGGTGTCACTGCTGTCTTCATTCTCAGATAGAAACTGAGGTTTCCCGAGGATAAGAAACTTGTACAAGGTCACAGCTAATCAGTGGTGGAGGGTAGATTTGGAAGTACCAAAGCCAGCTCGATGCCAGTTCCTAAGCCAGGCAATGGGGAGGCACCGAAGAACAAGATCAATTCCGTGGCATTTGTAGCTCAGTGTTACGGATCTAAAAGAAGGATGGGTGCCAGTAGCACAGGGCCTGAATTCCCAAAGAGGCCAAGGCCAGAGGTAGTGTTTCCTCAAAACCTAGAGTAAGCAGCCCCCCTCTCAGGCTGTGACGCTTCTTTCTTGTAAGGAATGCCTCCTTACTGGGGAGGTGGGGGTCCCTCCCAGGTTGGGAGGGAGTGGTCCCTGCAGGACCAGAAGGGTATCTGTGTAACCATAATCTCAGAGGCTTGTTAAGCCACCTCCATGGTGAGGCCTGTGTTCCGGCGATAGGACTGGGGCTGCAGGCATCCGGGCTGCAGGGAAACAGTAGAAATACGTGTGTGCACATTAAACCCAACACTGACCGCAGGAAGCAAACATCCCCACTGCTGGAGCTCAGGCCAAAAGGGCGGCACTTGCACTCTGGAAAGGGGAGACTGCATTCTGGAAAGACTTCTGAGAGGGGCAAAGACATAGCTTGGCTTGAGGGGCTAGCAGGATATACTAAAGGGGCAGTCATTCCAAGGGGGAAACTGAGGCAGAAAGGAGGAGGCCAGGGACTAGAAGCCAAAGCACTAGTTGTAGGTCAGGAGTTGTATAGGAGTTGAAGGAGATGGGGCCAGGCTCTAAGGGACCTGGATGCCAAGCTCAGTGGGTGGAGTTCCCAGAGATAGCAGGGGAGGAGAGGATGCTGGGGGGCAGAGTTGTCTGCTGGGTTGTGAGGGGAGAGATGAGAGGCAGTCAGACAGCAGCTGCAGTCATCCTCAGGGAAAGGAGCCATTCTCCCTCTTCCTGTTGCCCCCAACTTCTGGATTATGGGATGGCTGCTGGTGCCGGCCTGTGGGCCGCCTCTCAGGGAGCTGTCCTCCCCTCCCCATCCTTGCTGCCAGGGACCTGCCCATCGAGGACCAGATCTCCCTGCTGAAGGGGGCCACTTTTGAGCTGTGCCAGCTGAGATTCAACACAGTGTTCAACGCGGAGACTGGAACTTGGGAGTGTGGCCGGCTGTCCTACTGCTTGGAAGACACTGCAGGTGCCTGGGAGAGCCTGCCTGCCCTGGCAGAGGGAGGGAAACACTGCAGTTGTGGGAGGAAGGGAGCTACGCCAGGATATGCAGGTTCTGGGATGGCCGGGCAGGAAGACGGAATGGTGGAAAACAAGATATTGGTGAGGGATGACAGGATCTTGGTCAGCTTGCTGAGAAGCTGCCCCTCCATCCTGTTACCATCCACAGGTGGTTTCCAGCAACTTCTGCTGGAGCCCATGCTGAAATTCCACTACATGCTGAAGAAGCTGCAGCTACATGAGGAGGAGTATGTGCTGATGCAGGCCATCTCCCTCTTCTCCCCAGGTGAGGGTCTCCCCTAGGCTGCCTGACATCCCCCCAGCCTTATCTGCCCTCCCCAGGGAAGGTCCCAATCCATAGCCTTGCTCCTCATTCACTGTGCAGCCAGGATGGGGGCTATCGCTGGTTTCTCCTGGGGTCAGTGGGTGATGCCCAGCCCTGGTCTTCCCTCACTTCCCTGCCTGGGTGACTCCAGCTCTGTAATGTGGTTGGTGAGCAATGCCCTGACTCTGGGCTGGACTGAGCTTGTCTTTGCCTCATGATCTTGCACCACACCTCCCTCCCCTCCCCTCCAGACCGCCCAGGTGTGGTGCAGCACCGCGTGGTGGACCAGCTGCAGGAGCAATTCGCTATTACTCTGAAGTCCTACATTGAATGCAATCGGCCCCAGCCTGCTCATAGGTGCGCACAGCAGGGGGTGAGGACCCGTGAGGGTGGTGTGAGGGAGCCAAGGTTCAGGGAAATTGCCCAAGGCTTCACAGCCAGAGGGAGGCATCTGGAGGTACAGCCAGCCAGACCAGGTCCAAAGCTCACACTTTTGAGCACTACCTAACCACTTCCCAGGAAAAACACAAGCAAACAGGGGGATGTGGCCCAGAAAAGGACTTCTGTACCTTCACTGGTCCTCCATAGCTCCTGTGACCTAGTGCCCAAACTGATGCCCACAGGCCCAGAGACAAACTTGGATTGTACTGAGCCCAAGGCCATGAAGAGTTAAGGCCAACACTGAGTATTATAGTGTGAACTTATAAACTGAAATCCTTATTTGGCCTGCACAGCTTTCTTTTTGGCTTGGTGTCCTTTGCTCAACCCTTCCTTGTATGGAGGCAGAAGGCTGGAAGTGCCAGCTTTCTTTTCCATCGTGGGATACTGAGGATATGGTACATCTCAGATACTGGATCCAAAGCTAGCTCCAGGAAGGGATTCCAGCCTGCAGCCCCTAACCTCCACAACGACTCTGCTCAGTCCTGGCCCCTGGACATTAATGAAGGCAGTGACAGCCCCACACCCCCAAACTGGTAGCAGCAATATCTGGATTTTCCCACGGAGGTCTCTGTGTACAAAGATGCAACTCCTGCAGCTGGGTGTCGTGGCTCACACCTATAATCCCAGCAATTTGGGAGGTCAAGACAGGAGGATCCCTTGGAGCCAGGAGTTCAAAACCAGTCTGGGCAACATAGCCAGACCCCAACTCTAGAAAAAATTTAAAAAATTAGCCAGATATGGTGGCATGTGCTCTAGTCCTAGCTACCCAGCAGGCTGAGGCTGGAGGTCTCCTGAGTCCAGGAGTTTGACCCTGGAGTGAGACCATGATCATGCCACTATGCTCTAGCCTGGGTAACAGGACGAGATCCTGTCTCTTTCAAGAAAAAAAAAAAGACACAACTCCCATGGATGGGATGGGAGTGGGGAGAGTACCGGGCAGGCTGTTCTGCTTTTCTCATCCACAGCGTGAAAGAGAAGCTTACGGAATTCAGCCAAGCCTTGTCTCTTGGCTGACCTGAAATGTCCAGAGATTATGCTTTTGCAATCTCAGAGCAGCCCCGAGGCTTGCAGGTCAGGGAAAGGGCGGGCTGCACCCCCAACCTTTTCTCTGGCCGACACGCAGGTTCCTGTTCCTGAAGATCATGGCTATGCTCACTGAGCTCCGCAGCATCAACGCCCAGCACACCCAGCGGCTGCTGCGCATCCAGGACATACACCCCTTTGCTACGCCCCTCATGCAGGAGTTGTTCGGCATCACGGGTAGCTGAGTGGCTGCCCTTGGGTGATGCCTCCGAGGGGCAGCCAGACCCAGAGCCCTCTGAGCTGCTACTCCTGGGCCAAGACAGATAGATGCTGCTGAGAGTCGACAATGCCCTGCTGAGCCTGTCTCCCCAGGGAACTCCTGCGAAGACAGCTGGCTAGCATTCTTCAGGAAGGACATGGGTGCCCCAGTTCAGTCTGTAGGGAGTGAAGCTGTGGACCCTTATGTGGAGAGTACACTGACCTGTAGGTCAGGACCATCAGAGAGGCAAGGCTGCCCTTTCCTTTTAAAAGGCCCTGTGGTCTGGGGAGAAATCCCTCAGATCCCACTAAAGTGTCAAGGTGTGGAAGGGGAAACCAGGGCTGGGCCATCTGGGGTCTATGCCCACATACCCACGTTCATTCGCTTCTGGAGTCTTTTCATCGCTACCTCTAAAAGTCCTGTCTCCCACTTCCCACTCATTCCCCTCCTCTTCCGAGCTGCTTTGTGGGCTCCAGGCCTGTACTCACCGGCAGGCACATAAGTATCTGTGGGAGTCCTCTAGAGAGAAGAGAAGCCAGGAGGCCTGCACAAATGTCAGAAGCTTGGCATGACCTCATTCTGGCCACATCATTCTGTGTCTCCGCATCCATTTGAACACATTATTAAGCACCGACAATAGGTCGCCTGCTGTGGGTTATACAGCATTGACTCAGATATAGATCCTGAGCTCACAGAATTTATAGTTAAAAAAAAAACAAACAGAAACACAAACAATTTGGATCAAAAGGAGAAACGATAAGTGACAAAAGCAGCACAACGAATTTCCTCGTGTGGATGCTGAGCTGTGATGGTGGGCACCAGGTACCCAAGTGAAGATTCCCAAGGACATGAGTCTGTGGGAGCAAGGGCATAAACTGCAGCTGTGGGTGTGTGTGTGTGATCTGGCATAGGTAGGTCTGTCCCCATCTGATGGGGCCTGAGTTTGTTCCTGGGGCTGGAGTGCTGGCTATGCTCTGTGACAAGGCTACGCTGACAATCAGTTAAACACACCAGAGAAGAACCATTTACGTGCACCTTATATTTCTGTGTACACATGTATTCTCAAAGTGAAAGGGTATGAAAGTGCCTGCCTTGCTTATAGCCACTTGTGAGTAAAATTTTTTTTGCATTTTCACAAATTACACTTTATATAAGGCATTCCACACCTAAGAACTAGTTTTGGGAAATGTAGTCCTGGGTTTAATGTCAAACCAAGGCAAGAGAAATTAAATAATGAACTTTTGGCTAGAGGGGTAAACTTTTTTTGACCCTTTTCTGGGGAAAATAATGTGGGGGTGTGGAAATAGAAATACACACATGCATACATATTTTTACTACTTATTGTCCTTCATAAATCTGAAGACTCTGGAGTAAGAACATAAAAATGGTGCAGCACACCAACAATGGCACATGTATACATATGTAACAAACCTGCACGTTGTGCACATGTACCCTAGAACTTAAAGTATAATAAAAAAAATTTATACAACTGTTGTTAAATAAAAAAACATAAAAATGAATTAACTTGGCTTACTTATAAAATGATTGTTCTGTATAAAAGTTTAACATATGTGCATACCATAATTAAAAATGTAGGCCAGGCATGGTGGCTCACGCCTGTAATCCCAGCACTTCGGGAGGCCAAGGCTGGTGGATCACAAGGTCAGGGATCGAGACCATCCTGGCTAACACAGTGAAACCCCGTTTCTACTAAAAATACAAAAAATTAGCTGGGTGTGGTGGTGGGCACGTGTAGTCCCAGCTACTTGGGAGGCCGTGGCAGGAGAATCGCTTGAATGAGAGAGGTGGAGGTTGCGGTGAGCCGAGATTGTGCCACTGCACTCCAGCCTGGGTGACAGAGCAAGACTCTGTCTCAAAAAAA
>NW_016803631.1:2437795-2455686 GCF_001698545.2 Rhinopithecus bieti | reverse complement strand
AAAAAAAAAAAAAAAAAAAAAAAAGAAAAAAAGAAAGAAAAAAAAAATGTAGGAATTGAGTTAATTTTAAACGTCTAATATTCCATTCAAATGAAACTTCGCAGTAACTGAATTTTAAAGAACAGATAATTACTTAGCTTTTGACATTTTACAAGAAGCAGGCCAAACTTTGAGAACATGGTAAATCATCAGTAATATAAATCAAAGCAAGTAAACATATTCTGTCATCCCTCTGACTTTACCAGACTTTTCTGCATTAAGGAGATATAGGGAGCACTTATTTTTAGAAAAGATACTGAGGGAAAAAAGAGCTTCTCTTTCTAAACTCAGTGAATACAGCTTTTGCTCCCAGGAATTTTGTTTAATTATGAATCCATTTATAATTAGAAATACAAATTTCTAATTTGGAAACATAGATTTCATTCCAGTGTATTCATAAATCATATGCATCTCCCTTTCCTTACTGAAATGATTCGAGTGCTATTTGTTCAAGAGCCTGAAACTGTTAGCTGTAGGACAGGGTAAGGCAAGGTTAAGATGGAATGGAGGACAAATTTCCATCTCCCAGTCTTGATTTAAAAACTCCAGGGCAGTTCCCCAAACACTGAATTGATATGTACCTATAATTTATATAGATTATAAAAACTAAGTGTATTTCAAGGGTAAGGAAAGATTCAGTTAGATGCACTGAGGAGTTCACACAGGGTACTTCCTTTCAGTAGTTTTGTGGATCACAAGTTTATGGGACTAGGAGCCAGATTGTAACTTTCCTACTCCAACATTTGGGTTTCTTCTTAACTCCCTTCCCTGAACTTTTGAGTACGCAGAACGCAGCATCAGTTTTTAGGCATCCCTGTGACCACTTTTTTTTTTTTTTTTCTAGGTCAGTGAGGATGGAGTCAGTCTCCAAAGCTCAGGACAAAAGACCAAAGCAAGCTACTGCATAATATCTGCCCCCTCATTAGTCAGGGCCACTCAACAGCCTCTCTCTACCTGGCCCAGAACTTTGTCTAATTAAGTCTTGATATTGATGACAAATCTGTGGGAAGGGCCAGAGTGGCCACTCCCTTCTGGAGAAAGAGGATGTAAGGAGAAACATACATATGATTATCCATCCCTTCCTAACTCCTAACTTGTGGGCCTCATTATGCCATCTTCCACGGCAGCTTGTTTTTTCCTGGTAGCTTTCCCTTTACATCCCTCAGCTCTCCTAAATCCCATGGTGGTGATGAGTGAAATATTCCTACACTTGAGAAATGTGTGACCCTCCCAACACTTTTGTTCACTTCCTTTCACAAACTTCTCAACGACAGGGATCTAAAACCTGATCTCTCCTTTCCTCACTACCTTCCTAGAACACATTTCAAAATGACATCTACCAGCTGGGCATGGTGGCTCATGACTGTAACCCCACACTTTGGGAGGCTGAGGCAGGCAGATCACTTGAGGGCAGGAGTTCAAGACCAGCCTGACCAACAAAGTGAAACCCTGTCTCTACCAAAAATGCAAAAATTATCTGGGCATGGTGGTGTGTGCCTGTGGTCTCAGCTACTAGAGGTAGGAGAATCACTTGAACCAGGGAGGTGGAGGTTGCAGTGAGTCGAGGTCGTGCCACTGCACTCTAGCCTAGGCGACAGAGAAAGACTCTGTCTCAAAACAAAACAAAACATAACAAAATTACACCCACCATCACTGCTCTCCTGAAATAGGATCCCAAAGGACTGTTTGCGGTCAGTACTTCTTGGAAAGACTTAGAAACGAAAAAGGCAGTCTTCCAGGATTCTAAATTAAAAGGGTCTTGCAGGACACTAACACAATGTTTAACTCAATCCCAGAACCTATACAAGACAGCAGCAAACCCCAAACAAATGCACTTCAGTGCCAGCAGGAGACCCATTGAACAAGTAACATCTTTTTTCGCTAATCCAATCCTCCCCTGCCGCCCCTACTGGTTAAATGTGTTTAACTGTTTTACAAATGTTAGTGGAATTAGCCAACCCCAACACCACAGTAAATAAATAAGAGGACCACACTTTATCGAATATAAATTTGTTTTTATTGAAGCAGCAGTCACATGACCTTATATCTAGCCTTTAGATTAGGCCTGACAGAGTGAGCCAGCCCTAAAAAAATGATGTTTCTTTTTGCACTAAGAGACATAACATGTTTACATACATCATCCAGTATTGGAAATGAGCAGACTCAAACACAACATGTGTTGGTTACCTGGGAGGTACAGCCCCACTGTTTGTGGTGTCCATATATTTTACAGAGACTCCCAAAGACCATTACTAATAGGATGAAAGTTAAAAGAAAATACAGCCACACCAAATCATGAACACAGTAATCAAAGACAGCAGCTTATACACATTTAAAAACTGTCCCTTTCAGAGTTGTTTTCTTTCTTTTCTAAGCAGTGTCTGCAAAGCTTCCTCTACATCAAATCCAAAGGTTTCCAAGATGGACGCTGCACCTCTTGGGGCTACACAATGGAATAAAATCATTGGAAAGAACAAGAAGTGGTATTCATATCTTGTTTTTCATAACAAAGATTAATGTTTCCCTAATTAGATGAACGGAAATGGTGATGTGACTACATATTGCAGTGGCAAAATAGTAGGGGGAAGAACGAGGGTTGGGTACTGAAATAAAGACCACACACTTGTGAATTTTAATTTCATTTCCAGGCTAACCTACTTTTTATTTAATGCAAATTACAGTACCAGTTAACTATTTCCAAACCAAGTCACATAGAACAAAATGTATTTACAAGGGAATGGGGAAAGGGAAAAAAAACATTGAGCATACTTTTCACAAAAAAGTTTATATTTAAAATGAAAAAAAAAATCAGTCACAGAGGCATTCAAGTAGTAATAATGTTATACAGATTTTGCTTTTCCTTTATATCAAGACAGATTTGCACAAGTGTTTGCAATAGTTTTGTATACAACCCACAGTCTTTATATATATATATATAATATATATAATAAATTTGTTTTTTAGGGTTTGTTTTAAGATGGAAGTGGTCACGCTAATTGGTATGTGTACAGGCCCAAGTGATCCATCGGCAACACATTTATAAATGCAAATTTTACAGGCAAGCAGATTTTCATACATCTATCTGTATCTGCCTGTAGACAGATATAGTAAGGAAAAAAAACTTAAAAATTAACACAAGGAAGTCTACTTTGTCAAGCTAACCCCTTATGTACTGGTTGTCATTTTGCTTTTATTGCGGAGGTGCAAAACGGAGCAACAAACTTGAATAAAACGGCATAACCCTTGTGAAAATCATCCAAACCCCAGGGATTACTTTCAAAGCCTCTCCAAAGGTAGATCTCAGTCTGGGACTCTACTGTGCTTCTAGTTGTCTCTTTTATTTTCAGTGGCTCAGGTTTCCACCACAAAAGACAGATTTTATTGTAAAGCATACCTACTTTTCTATACAGGGGAGGAAAGTGTTTGGCTCTGTGATTAGATGATCACTAACATGAACAGTAAGAATCAGATATAATTTCAGTTGAAAACAAAGAAAACCCCCCAAATTTCTGGGGATCTGGCACTGGCCAAACTTCCTTTGGAAGATTCCAAAGTTAAATCCTTTAAAAAGGAAGGGAAAAATAGATGAAATGCCAGTCTCTTTATATCCACAGGGATAGAGAATATAATAGTTCTCTCAGAAACCTTTGCATTGGTGCAGACAAGATGACTGGTTAGGCATACTTTGTTAAAACATAAACCAAAAATGTGTGTCTAAAAATTAAGAGGACTTAAAAAAAAAATGACGCAGCATGTCACTGGAAAGAAGGTGCAGTCTTCTGCCTTGCTGGAATGAATACACGATGTTTCAAAAATAGTAACCTTTGGTTTGGTAGTTTTTTCTTCTATTCAAGACATTTTATATGGAGTATTTTGAGGCAAAACACTTTATTTTTCTTTCAAAAAAGGCCTTCGTGTTGGGCACACAGTAAGAATTAAACTGATTTTTTAGAAAGAAATTAAAATATTTCATTGAACAAGGGTAGAGATGGCGGAAGGGAGGAAATGGGCTAGGAGTTCCCTTGTTAAAACAACAGTCCTCTATTGGCACGGTGGCACTCCGTGCAGTAACTGCTAGTAATTGCACTATAGCATTTTAGACCACTGACGTATCAAAACCTGATACTATTAAGAAACTTCGATTTATAAAAAACCAATTCTCTCTCACTCTCTCATTTGGGAGGGAAGTAGATAAAAGAGGAGAGAGAGAGCATGGAAGGCTCCCAGAATCTGCTGTTTTTAAGACCCATGGTTAGGGCTTGTGGAAGAGACGAGCAAAATCTAATCTATTCGATATCCTCCAGCTCTAGGGCTCCCTGGTGCTACACTAAGTCCCTGAATGGACTAAGTATGAAATGAAACCGGTCACTGCTACTGAGGAGGAAACAGACATTCAGAACCAGAACAAAGGCAGGGCTTGAACGAAATGAGATTACGAATATGGTTTCCTCTTCCCACTCCTGAGTATGGTATCACTGAAACTTAACTGTGGAAGGGGCAAAGATACTGTTATGAGTGAGTATTATTTCAAAGGGAAAGGGGGTGGACAGGGAGACATGGATAAAGGAAACCAACTAAAATTTTAAAAGGAATTAAAAAAAAAAAAAAAAAACACATGGAAGCGAAGGCACTCCAAACTATATAGATACACTATACATTGCTAGAGTTATTGTTACAATAATACAGGCCGGTACCTACTGTACAGAGTTAAAACTATATGGCTTTAAAAAGCTCGTCTACATTTTGTCTGATTATTAAACAGAATCACTGCCCTGAACAGTAACTTTTTGCTCATTAGTAACAGTTCCTGGGTCCACATATTTACATACAAAACAATAAAACTTAAATTTAAAAACATAGAAAGAAAATATAATGTACAAGGTTGAATTTGGTGAGGAGCTTTTATTATTATTATTATTATATACAAAAGATATTCAGAGACCTGGATCTCACTTGTATAAAAGAGTTCTGTGATCCCACCATGATCCTTGAGAAAGAAAAATCACACATCTCAGCCCACACACACACACACACGCACACGCACACACAATGAAATGAGAGAAAAGCGTGACTTTTCTCTCTTCTTTTACCCCAGTTGTGGGGGGCAACCTGTTTCCTAAAATAAGCACTGATTTTTGTGGACTCTGGCAAGTACACCACGTCCAGAGCAATGTCTGTATCCAAACGCTTGCTGGGCAGTTGGATCTGAATGCAAGTCCATTTCTCTATCACAGACCTGCCTTTTCAGATTCTTTATAAATTCTGTCTGAAAATGGTCTATCAAAGCCATTACCTTTAAGGAGTTACGCTGCCAAATACTCTGATTTCAGGCTTCTTTCAAATCTTAGCTTTCAGAAGCACTTTATAAAAACATAAAATTCAATTTGTTTGATTTGGTTTGACTGAGCATGTTTCCTTTCTCATGAACTCTGATATATCCAGAGGTTTGTGAAACCCCTTTTGTGGCCCAAGACCTCAGCTAAACAGCCAGTGAAACCCAAGATGGCTCACAGTTGTCTTTCTGGGTACTGGTTCACTTCAGCAGGCAGGACAACTCTCTTGGAGAGTCACACACACAGTTAAGGAGCAGGACAGGGTGCTAGGGCCTGCAGGAGGGCTGCCAACAGACTCATTTCCGAACCCTCTGGAGGACAAGACCCATAACATGACCTAAGGTGGCAATGAGGAGGGTGAGGGCAAGTTACACACAAGCAAGGGCTCAGCTCTGCAGCCCTACAGTTACCAGCTAACCTTGGAAGGCATGTGGGGAAGAAGCGAGTAGGAGGGAAAGGCGGCCATCACTCAAGTGATCTTTAAATGTAAAGTACAACTGATTGTGCCTTAAAGATTCATAGGTCAAGTAATGGCCCATAAGCACCAAGGTGACTAAAGTTCATTTTAGAGTATATAAGGCCCACATAGATGCCAACCTTAAAGGTATAAAACAAACTAGTCATGAAAATCTATTTCCTCACGGCAAACATAGTCCTTTAATCCTCCTTGCATTCCAAGGAGTATTGCTTTTTCTTCAAAAGGAGAGACTGATTCTTACACCATTCACTGATACACAAAGAAAACAGACACAAAAACTCTTAACTGGGTGTGAGGGAAACATTCTTCTCATGCTTCAACCAGTCAATTTTGATACTGTAGACAAAAAAAAAGGCAGTATTGAATATATGTATATATAATGTATATACACACATTTATATCATCAGCTTTCCTATAAAGTCAGCAGGTATACGTGACTATCATTCTGATGTGTAGTTTTTAATATTCCTACCATCTGACATGCATCAATAAATAAATGTAAAAAGCATGAGGTTAAAAAACAAATACAGATTCTAGATTTGGATTTAAAATTAGAACTATGTGTAGAATGTGGCTATTTCTGCAAGCTCGATTTTTCAATTAAAAAATATGAAAAATAAACCAGTAGACGACTGTTACAGTTCACATTATTTAACTACAATGTCCTCTCAAGTGTATCTTTCCAAGGGAAGTAATTTTAGAAAAAAATCTGGACAAACTTATTCACAGTGGTGAGATGTATTCCTGGCCTGTCCCCTTCCTCTGGGCTTGTCAGTCTTTGACCTCAGCAGCTAGCTCGGCCTGTTCAACACCCCTTCCGTCTCCTCCCAGGTCACTAGTTTGAAACTGTGCTAAGATTTGCAAAGAACTTTGGTCAGGCAAACAAAGAGCCACCTGCAGAGCATGCGTGCCTGAGTCTTGCTTGCTGCTTTCCCTCTGGCAGCCTCCTGTACAAGCCTCCACATCACTAGCGCTGACTGAGAGCAAAACAAAACCTTAACAAATCTACTAAGAATCTTCCCTGTAGAGTTCCAAACTTTACTGACCTCCTTGGGTTACGAATGATACACATTTCTTTGTCTGCCACACCTGCCACCAACATGCCAAAGGCAAGTCTATAAATACCCGAAGATATGGATTAATTTTACAAGTGACATTTAAGTCCCCGTTGAGTTATACCTGCTAAGCTCCCAACCAATTTCAAGCTGTGCACGATACCAAAGTCTTGCACTAGACTTTAAAAGAAAACGAAGTTCAAAAAAAACCCATCAGCACAGAACAAGGTTTTCTTCTTTTGTGGAAGGGGCATGAGGCAGGACTCCTGTTTTAAAGTATACAACAGCAGACTTGTAATAAAAAAAGATTGTCGTGGGAGAGAGATTGTGTGTTCTAGTGCTCCGCTTTCCCCTCCCCACAACCCCTCCCACCCCTGGATCTCCCTCAAAGTGAGAATACAATGAAATTGGTTTGTATTTATAGATATTTTACAAGGTTAAATAAGAACAACAATAATAATAAAAAAATTGAACACTAAAATGAACAGGTTTTTTTTCTCTTTTTAATATTCTTTCCAAACGTGACCAGTGTTGCTGAGTGACACTCAAGTAACTGGTGGTTTTTCCTGTGCAGCTGGCTGCTGGGGACCGTTCAGGTGGAGTTGGAAGCTGATGCAGAAGCAGCATTATTGGTCTGTCCACGGTCTCCAGTATTAGCATCTGCAAGTCAAAAAGTCCCAAAAGAGAGCATGAGCAACGCTACAACAGTGAAAGAGAACAAGTACACTGTTTCAACTGCAGGCTGTGAATTGTATGGCCTTCCAAGCTGTTATTTGGAAGGTTGTTTTAAATAAGGCCAACATTATGAAATCTGAATTTCTCTCTTACTGGATTTAAGTTCATGTCTCAGCATGGTCCTGGTACAGGGAAAACAGTGTCTTTGAATAAGTTACAGACTCAGGGAGCCAGACACCATTTCAGTCAAAGCTCCTGCTACAGCTGGGATCAGCTGTATATGAACACTCAGCTGGAGTCTAGATCACTTGAAAATAAATGAACAGTGAACAGCTGGGAAAACTTGCTAAAAATTCTGAACCATGTTACATCTGCTTAAGTGAGTAAATGAGTGGAGGCAATGAAAGTAACGTGGGTCAGTGTTGATAGGCAGAACAGGCCCTCTTCATTATTCATAGAGATGGAAGATAGACAACCAGCAAAAAAGAAACAGCAACTACAGTACCAATTCACTCAGTCAATTTAATAAAGCATCTTGTAGCAACAGATGAACAGATAAAAGAAAATGTGGTATATACACACAACAGAGTAATATGTAGCTGTGAGAGAGAATGATGGGAGGCTGAATGGGAGGGTTGCTTGAGTCAAAGAGATTGAGGATGCAAACGAGCCAAGATCACCTGGGTGACACAATAAGATACTGTCTTAAAAAAGAAAAAAAAAAGAAAAGAAAAAGAAAAAGAATGAGATCCTGCCATTTGCAACAACATGGATGGAACTGGAAGTCATTATGTGAAGTGAAATAAGCCAGACAGAGAAAGACAAACTTTGCATGTTCTCACTGATTTGTAGGAGCTAAAATTTAAAACAATTGAACTCATGGAGATAGAGAGAAGGATGATTACCACAGGCTGGGAAGGGTAGCGAGGGTGGGGGAAGTGGGGATGGTTAATGGGTACAAAAAAAAAAAGAAATAATGAGTAAGACCTAGTATTTGCTAGCAAAACAGGGTGACTATAGTAAAAAAAAAAATTAACTGTACATTTTAAAATAACTAAAGGTATGACTGGTTTGAAACATAAAGGATAAATGCTTGAGGTGATGAATATCTCATTTACCCTGATATGATTATCACACATTGCATGTCTATATCAAAATATCTCAGGTAACCCATAAATATATACACCTACTATGTCCCCACAAAAATTAAAAATTAAAAAAAGGAAAGCATCTTGTAGTCAAATCCTGACTTAGAACTTACTTAGAGCTTACTTTGCCCTAATCTTTTAGAAATACGTACAACTCTACAACTAACCATGGTCTCCTTCCCCCTTTTAAGGTCTATTATTATTTCACAGCATCCATTAACATTTAAGTGAGCATCTAACTGTGTCCAAATTGGTTTAGTAGACTGCTGTTTTAGTGGCTATCAAGTTGCATCCTTGTCATCTCACTTAATGACTGGGAAAATACTGCTAGCCAAATTTTCTCCCAGGGGACTTCACACTAAGCCCTGAGCAAGAGAAGTGGCTTGACTGGGATGGGCAACTTTGAAAAGCCATCTCTCTAGAAGCCACAATGCCATCAAGGTTGGTGACACCAAAAGGCAGACTCAGAAGTTTTTTGTCTCTCTAGGACTGAAGGGATTTGTAGATCTACCATGTGCTATGGTGAGTAGAATAACCAATGTCATGGTTGAATGTTAACATTTGGTCCTGGATATTTCTACTTTGAATTTCTGAATTACAGGGAGACACAAAAGACCCAAGGACACATAGGGAACTCTATGATGGATTAGCTGTTCAGTTTCTCATTTCTAAAGCCAATCTATAAAAATTATACTTCCTAATTTCCTGATAATCTGCCCTTATATACATGTAGCACAGCCTTTGGGGAAGGAATGCGAATATCTCTTAATGTGAATGATTAGGTTTAATTCATTTAATTTCCTTCAAAATAACTAAAGCTGCTTCTAATCTCGTTATCATGTACACAAGTGAAGATATTACGGCATCGGAATCTACACATTAGGTTCATATAGCCCATGGCATGGGGTCATATTAATTCATCGGTACAGCAAATGAACAGGTGGCAGGAAAGGGTACATGACATAGAACCGACTCTCCAAAGCCAGGATGACCACCTTTGTTAATAATCACTGAGGAACTATGCTAACACTTCATTCGTACCTCCTGACCTTCCTTAGATATGCCCTGTTTAAAGGAAGTTTTACCCTCAATGATCATCCACATTCTGCGCATCAATAACCTAACATCAATTCCTGTCTAGACCACAGATTCCTCCAAGCCTTTCTCAGATAAAAATGTTCATTTTCATGATTCAGGCACAGGCTGCATTAAAAAAAAAAAAATCCAGAGAAAACCTGGAACACCACAAACCCATGGTTATTGCAGCGTGTCACATGCTCTGATGACACTCAGAACCTATGCATGACCATCATCAAACAGCATTTCCTTCTCATTTTCAGTATGGGAAGATAACAGGTAGAACTGTCATTCTGGTCTTTCCCAGGACTTAAGGGAGGCACTGATCATCAGAAATTTATCTATCTGTTTGACCACTACATCAGCACCCATACCAACACGGAGAGCAGCTCTGGTCACGGCATCCATTAACTACACTGGCTGACATCAGCCAGGGCTGACTTCAGTTTTACCTCATCTACATGGCCACCAGCCCATTTATGTTAACTGGCTCTTTAGCAAAATCCTATTTGGCACCAATGTGCAGATGTCCTTTCACTGACTACAGCCTGTGAGCTTGTGACACTGCCAAAACCAGTCTCCTCTTTCTTGGATACATTCAACGACTGCTTGCATGATCACAGTAAAAAGCACAAGCCTTTTAAGTGAGCATAAAACCAGAAACAAATTCACTTTCTGAATAAAATTTGATAGACACCCATGCTCTTCAGATCTGTAATTACCTCATATTTTTCTCTTGAATTATTTTCAAATCACTTAGTGAACATAATTTTAATGGCTATTTTGATTATAAATATCCTTGATATCAAAAGTCACAGTCCTATAGACATTCTTCAAAAAAACTTGTGCCTGAGGCAATGAGCTCCACTTAAAATCAAATCACACATGTCCTGCTGAGAAGAACAGAGTTCTCTTTTTCAGAGGAAGACAAAGTACAGAGAGGGAAAAAGTAAAACAAAAAAGGCAAAGTTCTGTAAATTCGATACTCAATAGTATGCTTAAAAGACCACTCAATTACTGACTGAATAAAGTTACATTTCATAATCTCTACAATCCCATCATAAAGATGGATTGGCCCCTTGGCCAGGTAAAGTAGAAGGAGCTGACCTCTTTGTGGCTAGGAAGAAACTAGTTCAAGAACAATCAGGAAACAAGACAACACAGATTAACATCTTTTTAGAAATAACTCAAGAAACAAATCTTGGCACATGCTTATTTTGTTCCCATCATCCTTCTGTAAATTTATTTTACACAATGGAATCTGAATTAATGAGCTTTCTATTAAAATATTTATTCATTTAAAATTCTGATAAATTGTCATTGGATTTAGTGTAATTTCTGTAACTTTTCTTCTCAAACATTTAAATAGTGACTCCATAACATAAAAACAACAAAGTTCATTTGCTTCTCCTTACATTCCCTTCCCATTACATATGCACTGGTAAAGTGATGCTAAATGGCATTATGGTTTAAAAGAGAGGCTAATGAATTATCTTGTTTTCCACCAGAGATGCTCTTCTGAACTTCACACTGATATATCTTTCTTAAAACTAAACCAACTCTATACACATTTATTGAGTATGAAGCCTACTTGTACAACTTAATAGCTGTGATTTTGGAACACATTATTTAATCTCTCTCTCATTTCCTCATTGGTAAATGGTAGTAATACTACCTTCCTAGGAAATTAGGCCTATGAAGTGCTTAGCACAGTATCTGGCATACAGCAATTGTTCAATAGATGGGAAGGTAAAAGAGACATCTGAAAACACATATATGTATAATCTAGTGTGACTGCAATAACCAACATCAATAAAATAAATACTATTGACAGCATACTGCTGACCAATATGCCAGACACCACACTAAGTATTTTGTAGTCATGTCATTTAGCTCACACAGCAACCCTGACAAATAGGTACAACCGTTACCTCCATTTTGCAAATAGGAGAAAGGAAGCACAAATAGATTAAGGAATGTGCCCAAGACCATGTAGCTAATAAGCAGGGGAGTGGAACACAGAGCACAAGGAAGGAGAATGATCCATATTATGGGCATTAGGGGGCAGCAGAAAAGATTTCCTAGCAAAAAAAAAAAGAGATTAAGGTGACTTTCATTTAGAACTAACCTCAATAAAATCACTGTGATTTCTACAGGCACATTTCTATTATCTGTAAGAGACATTACATTAAAAGAGAAGAGTGAGTTTGTGATAAGAAAATTTAACAGCACAGTTACTTTATTTTCAGTATGGGGTGTACAGAGATATAAGTGCTCTGGAAACAACTACAGAGCTGACATTTCACTGACTTTGAAGCTTCCTATAAACCAATGCCCATTATCACCTGTCTAATGCTACTATGGAAAAACAAACAAGTAAACAAAAAAACTCCCCCAAACCAAGGATGTACTTAAGAGGAAACAGACAGAACAATCAGCTTTGTGGGGAAGGAAAGGAAGGTACAAAATCATCCTTACACACTGTGGTAGCTACTTTCCAAGATGACCCCAATGATTCATGCCTCTTGGTATCCATGCCTAATGCAGTCCATTCCCACACTGAATAGGACCGACCTGTGTAACTAATAGGATATTCCAGAAATAATGGTGTGTGACTTCCAAGGCTAGGATATAAAAGACACTGTGGCTTCCACATTGCCTTCTTTCTTGGATTACTTAGTCTAGGGGAAGCCAGCTGCCATGATGTGAGATACTTAAGTAGCACTATGGAGAGGGCCACTTATTGAGTGACTGAGGCCTCCTGCATACAGCCAGCACACATTTGATAACCACATGAATGACAGCCACTGTGGAAGTAGAGCCTCTGCCCCCAGGCAAGTCGTCGGATGACTGCATCCCTAGCTAATGTTCTGACTATGTCACGAGACTCTGACCCAGAACCACCTAGCTAGGCTGCTTCTAAATCCCTGACCCACAGAAACTATGTGAGATAATAAATGTTTACTCTTGTTTTAAATAGCTAAATGTTGGGGGGTAAACTAATATGCAGAAATAGACAACAAATATATATGTCAAAGAACTTAAATGCCATTTAGGGTTTGCATTCACAAGCCAATGAGGGAATCACTGACAAAGTCTCCCTACATAATTAGGTGTGCTTCTAAGAAACTGTACAAGACAAAAAAAAGATTGTATTAGATTTAAGTCTTTTTTCCAGAATTGTTTTCTCAGGAATCAATTATTTTCTGAAAAGTCCATGGCTCTATGGCTTTGTACCAGATACTGCAAAGCAAACTGGCACATGTATTAAAACCAATTTTATTCTGTGTGACATAAGACGTAAAACACAACTTAGGCAATCCCACAGTGAAGCCAAGGGTAGAACCCTTAAGTATCAGGTTCCCAAAAGAGTCCATAAGGCTGTGATTTTTGTCCTGGAGAAAATTTTCATATGTAAAATTCCATATCTGGTATACATACATCTCTTTTAATAGGACAGGATCTACAGTGTGTTTTTTTTTTTTTTTTTTTTTTTTTTTAAGATTCTCAAGAGATCTGTAAGAGTTGTTAGATAATGGAGTCATGGATTAATGGGTCAACTGTCTCAATACTGAGGAAACTGCCCCACCCAAATGCTCAAGTCATAAACACAGAAGTTCTTGCCTTGATTCCTTGCTGTCTGCATCCCCCCACCCCCCACCCACAAATGGTCCTGTCCATGCTCCCTGTCCCAAATGTGGTTGATCAAAGGTCCAAATGAGGAGCAGGAAGGAGAGTGAATGGAAGGTCTCCACTTACACCTACTGCCAAAGGATTTAAATAAAAAGAGAGTAAAAACAAGGAAATGGGTTGGGAGAAGAGAGAAAATAAACATAGGAGACAGGATTCCAAAGGCTCTGCCACCATGCATCAGTATTCTAGATCTGTGTGTCTATAAAAATTTAATTCTTCTAATTTATTGAAATGCTCACTCTCTGGCCCAGCAGCAATCACAGAAATGTTCTATTTATATTCTCTAATAGAGTAGCTGCTAACTACATAAGGCGATTTATTTAAATTTAAAGTAATTGACATTACAGATAAAGATTAAAATTCAGTTCCTTATTTGTTCTCAACACATTTCAAGTTCTCAAAAGCTACAAAATTATTAAATATTTTACTGTTTCTATTGCTGGCATATTAGTAAAATAACATATTTTAGATATATCAAATGAGTCTTTTTGTGTTTTACATGCACTTTATAAGTACACTTGGAAACATTTGGTTTTTTATTTTTTTGGAGACAGGGTCTCACTCTGTCACCCAGGCTGGAGTGCAGCGGCGCAATCTCAGCTCACTGCAACCTCTGCCTCCTGGGTTCAAGGGGTTCTCCTGGCCTCCCAAGTAACTGGGATTACAGGCACACACCACCATGCCTGGCTAATTTTTTTTTTTTTTTTTGTATTTTTAGTAGAGATGGGGTTTTGCCATGTTGGCCAGGCTGGTCTCGAACTCCTGGCCTCAAGTGATCCGACTGCCTCGACCTCCCAAAGTGCTGGGATTACAGGTGTGAGTCACTGCACCCGGCCAGGTATATTTTTATTCCCTTATTTCCTTTACTATGCTCTTGCCCAACAACAATCTCTTCCAAGCACATTTTATGTGTTTCTACTTATCAGATGTCCTCTTTCTATAATAGTTAAAAATGTCTTATGACAGGTCAATCTCTCTAGAAGATAAAATTAACAGCCTGGGAGATATTATTTATACTGTGTACCTAACTCAGGATGTTCCTACTCAAGCTGTTCCAAGTGGAAATGCTTCCACTGTAAAACTATGTCTTAGATGTTAGTGTTATTAACTGGCACATGAACAAACAAGATAATTACAGAGAATCAAAGTATACCCTAAACTTATATTTAATTTGAAATTATAATTTACACTCATGAAATCAAAGTACACCTGTAATGAAAAGATGTGGCACAGAACACTAAGGTAGACATCAGTGATTATAAAAATAGAAGTAAAATTCGGATGCCTGTGAGTCAACCCATCCACCAGGATACCTAGAAGACCTGTCAATAAGACTGTTTATATTTGATCTGCTGGCAGCTGAGAGGGCTCAGTTCCCTGTGAGCTCTGGGGCAGGGCACATTTTATTTAAGAAGTTTGGCTGCTCACGGCAGAAAACTGAAGATCATGGGGACACACAGGTAACATTTTCACCGCTCCTTTAAGTTAAAATGCTTAATTTAGGAATAAAGACAAAAAAGGGACATATAAATAAAAGTAGGTGACTTCAGGCAAGGAACTGAGGAACACTCCAGGGACACACGGAACAATGTCTGATAGGGGATTCCAACTTAATCCAGATTTTAAATTACTTTTAGAGGAGAGGAAAAACCCAGATAAAATTTTTGACTTGATAGGAGAGAACATGTTTTGCACAGAAAGCGAGAACTTCTAGAAGTGATGTCTAGGACTGCTCTGGTGAGAATAATGACTAAGCTGGTTTGATTTTAGGTATCTATATACAAACTCACAAAGTGAACCTGAAACTCTAACATGGGGTAGATACAATCTCAGTGTCAGTGAATTTGTCAAAATGGTATAGTTCAAAATGGAAGTCTGTATTTCAGATGCAGAGCCAACAGGAGGAAACGGATGCAGCATTGTACCTAAAAGAGATGCACATATTAATTGGCTATCAAGTTGGTAACACCTAAAAATGTATATATGCACACATGCACACTGTACTTCCCCTACTCCCACTCTATGAGGAAACGGGGCAATGGGGAAACAAAAAAGTACCTGTATTGACAGTGGGGAGTATGAACTGACAGCGGGACAAGCTTTCGGAAAGCAATTTGACATTAAACTTTAAAATTCTTTATACTTTTGACTCTACTTCTAAAATTTAGAAGAATAAGTACAGCTTTATGCAAAGATATCTTCAAGGCATTTTCAGAACAACAAAACAAAAAACCCCATCTTCAACACAAACCAAATGTCCAAGAATAATAAGTTAATTATGGTATAGCCTTAGGATATCGGCTGAATACTATAGTCATATACCCTCACCCTTTAAATAGCCTAAGCTCATTTTTTAAAAAAGCATGTCTCTCTGCCCATTCATATACAGACTAAAACATAATGTTATGTGTGATTATCTTTGAAAGTAGAATAGAGGTAATTTTTATTTCCTAAAATAACTATACACTATTATGTTCTTGATAGACAAAATGCCTGCTTTTTTTTTTTAAAGTTGCAGACTTTTATGAAATTTAACATCTATTTGGGTTAAGATAAAGAGAAAACAGGAAGAACTTTACAAAGAAAAACAACAGGGATGCGCTGCAGCTTCTACATTAGACAGAATATGAATACAGCTTTCCCAATGTACACTGTAAAACTGGCCCAAAGGCCAGGAATAATATTAATAGTACTCGAGGAAAGGATGAGGGAGGGTAACTCTCATTTTAGAAAAGCAAGCATCTAATAAACTGACAATTTGCTTAACATTTCACCTCTCAAAAACAGTAGAAACAAACAATGAGAGAGATTATTCTGTGCTTAATTCTTCCCAACTAAAAAGAATCGGCCAGTATGTAGGTAACAGGAATTCTGAGGTGAAAATAATTGTAACTGTAAGACAAAGGGGCCACTAGCCATAGCAAAATCTGAACCAGATTTTAGCCAGATGAATTTTTAGAAGTTTGAAGAACAAATAGGTATGATTCGGTGCTAAAGTCTTCAAAAGAGGCTAACAACTAACAAGAAATAGAAAAGTATGAACAAAACTTTGATCAAGTAATTGCAATAATCTCAACGCAAATAAAGTAACAGCAAGAGCTTTTCAAACCAAGATGAAGACAAGTTAAGTTGGCTCACCACGTACAATGACCTCATCCAAATGTTATCATGATTCCCCCTTGTGTTAGAAGGGTTTTCAACTTGAAAAGATGTAACAAAAATCCTAATAAATAAAA
The DNA here is from genome assembly GCF_001698545.2 of Rhinopithecus bieti. NCBI lineage: Eukaryota > Metazoa > Chordata > Mammalia > Primates > Cercopithecidae > Rhinopithecus > Rhinopithecus bieti. Next base: position 2,438,952 of record NW_016803631.1, on the reverse strand, counting down.
TGTACCTCAAGGAAGGTAAGGGCAATGTATACATTTTAAATGTCTTTAAACTCACAATCTATAGTCCAAGAAACAAATCTAAAATGGATTACAGAAACTCACAGCTTACAGATATTTAGGCACTAGAAATTTCTCCAAGTCTTAAAAACAACGGTTTGATTTCCATCTTTGATATGGTTACTTTTTTTTTTTAATGGAAAAAAGCTGAAAGCTTTCTTAAAAGAAAGAAGCATTTTACAAAGTGTCTTCTTTACAACCTCCTCATACAAATGAGTATTTTAAAGGTTGGTCTGTAGTTAAGCAAACAAGAGGAATGACCAGTCACTAAGAGGAATGACCAATCAACTAAGAGACCACCAGAAGAGAAATTTCTAGGAAACCCAGTCCAGTTCCAATTAATTTATCAGTAACTTGAATAAAGGCAAAACATTTCTAGTAGGCTCTGCCTTGTCCTCTTTGATATGTTTTATTAGTTGCTTGGATAGAGGTAAAAAACTGACATGTTTATGAAATGTACAGATGACATACAATTGTGTAGAAAATCCAACACCCTAATACTTTAGAACAAATCCAGGATTAGGAGTTAAAGCTGTCATTAGTCTGGAGGGCAAGTTAGCTATCATTAACATTTGAAGGACCTTTACATGGATCTGGATGGTTCTGTTATAATTTCACAGTAGAATCACTGACTGGAAGAAGGCATACAGAAATAAATTTCAGGGTGAAAAAAGGATAAACTTTTCTAATAGAGTGATGCAAAGATAAAAAGGTGTTCATTCTTGCAGTAATGTCTATTACTGAATATACATAACCATGGGATAGATGACCACTTCTTGGTAGATAATGAGGGGTGGACTGAAATCAGTGGTTTTTAACAGCAGAACCACTGCATTGAAAGAAATTTTATGCAGATGACCAATATACCAAACAGATAAACACAGAAAACTGCTCTAATTGAAATTCCCTAAAACATCTCACATTCAACTCATCTGAGCAGATGATCTCTAAAACAGTTTGTATTTGATTAAGAAAACAGTAATGTCTTGAGATTTATTACTTTAGATGTTCCAGATGCATGGTCTCCTAAATGGAGTGAATGAACTGACTGGGCATACAAAGAAAATAAGACATATATAATATATATTATATATTTTATA
>NW_016803631.1:2432734-2437659 GCF_001698545.2 Rhinopithecus bieti | reverse complement strand
AAAAAAAAAAAAAAAAAAAAAAAAAAAAAAAAAAAAAAAAACAAGAAAAAAACCACACACACACCAAAGAAATTATACTTTAAGAATTGAGAGTAGTATGCATAATTTTCAAGAGATTCTCATGTCAATCAGAGCCATGATTAACAATAATGTCTCTAGATACTAAAGCATTTTAAAAACAACTTATAAAGAATGTTTTCTCGGAAAAAAAGTCAACATTCATACCCACTAATTTAGCACAACAGTTTACAGTTTTGTTTATTTCTGTCTAGTCCCTATTCACATAAAAATAAACATTTTGACAACAGTAACCAACATGATTCATGAGATTTTAAAATTTTCTCTACATAAATTAGGATGAGTATTTCACGAATGTCCATAAGCTTCATGAAAATTGTTTTTTATGGCTACATAAAAACAGAGATTCCATAATGTATTAAAACAATTTCCTACTGCTGACAATTCAGGTTACATTGGCTCTCCTTGTTATATATTAATACATAATTTTTATTATATAATTTATTATTATATATATTATGTGATTCCTCTGCCTGTACATGGTAGCCTTTTTCTTTCCAAAATATTTATCCTGAAGTTAAAATCCCTAAAGTGGAATTACTGAACTAAAAAGTCTGAATTCTGACAGCTCGTTTTATACTATAATACTTTACCACAAGTTTTTATCAGCTCACATACAGTTGCAGAACACAACAAAAGGAAAGTTGAAACATCTGCAAAAATAGTTCCCTCAGTGTTAATGTCCTCAAACTTAATACTGGCACCATCTTTACCATTTTCAAAGAAGGTGAGAAAGAATTGTGATATTTTGTTGTACTAGTCAAAGTTTGTTGGTGATGACAGAGAATAATTATATATTCCCAGAATTAGGATGGTATGATTTTAGGCCACAATCTGGGCATGAAAATGTCTATCTTCCTTTTTTTTTTTTTGAGACAAGAGTCTCACTCTGTTGCCCAGGCTGGAGTGCTGGGGTGCAGTGGCACGATCTCGACTCACCGCGAGCTCTGCCTCTCGGGTTCACGCCCTTCTCCTGCTTCAGCCTCCCAAGTAGCTGGGACTACAGGCGCCTGCCACCACGCCCGGCTAATTTTTGCATTTTTTAGTAGAGACGGGGTTTCACCGTGTTAGCCAGGATGGTCTTGATCTCCTGACTTTGTGATCCGCCCGCCTCGGCCTCCCAGAGTGCTGGGATTACAGGCGTGAGCCACCGCACCCGGCCGAAAATGTCTATTTTCTTTTGCTTTTTTTCAGAAGCAGCAATATAGAGAATTAGATTTCAGCCTATAATGTATTTAAAATATAATAAGACTGAAATATCTGAAAGCCATTTAACAGCTTTGGCTAACAACAGTAACTGACTAAAATCTGAAGCTTATTTCACCATAATATAGTCAGTATGATCATGGCTGATGGCATCTTTGTCAATCTGCTTTGTTTTTCTGCTTTTATTCCACATACTTTAGGATTGAGCTTTGTTTCCAGATCTACACAAATGTCAGAAAACTCCATTCTTGTTTAAGCCAGCTATAAGCAATATAAAAAGTGTCCCAAGCAGTTTATCTAGAAGCCTCTGTATTCCGATGATCTTGCTCTAGACACAAATATACTTGACAGAACCTCAATTGCAACGATGCTGAGCAACAATAGGAATGGTATTTTAACAGATCAGATGATAATTCAGTTATGGTACTCTTTTGAATTTGTATTTTAGTGATGTAAGGTCATTTTTAGATGATTTGCAGGCACATTCTCAGGCTATTGAAAACAGGTTAAGTATTATTTTGCTTCTTGTTGATATGACTGTTATAAACTAAAAGTAGCTCCACCTCTAAAATATGAATCATTTTGATGTTATGTGCTCCATTACACTGATTTAAATCAAGTATGACAACTAGTTTAGTTACTTAGGGGTTCATATTGTAATTAATTCTCCGCAGGTTATTTGGGGTACATTACCGTGGTAATGTAGCTTAGGTGGGTGATTAGAAATTCTCTGAAAATTTAAATTTGAAATATTTCCAGGTTCAGATATTCAAACTCTAGAACTTTATAGCTTAACAGTTTATTTATTTATTTTTTTGGACTCTGGAGCAGATCCTGAAATGCTTTGTGAGGAAAGCTTTGGCTATGTCTGTAGCTTAGCAGTCCCTCACTCTGTCTAGACAGTGTGGAGAGATGCATGTCCATTTATCCAGGAAAAAAAAGTCATAGATTCTTTTGTCATAGAGGATGGATGTCAATCCTGCCCTCCACATGGCTTTTTAAAAAAAACATGTCTGATGTGTCCTTACTTTGCAAAACAGTAATAAAATAGCAATAGCAGTTTCCTTTCACTGAGAGCCTACTGTATGGGCACGCAAAGTGCTAATAAGCACTCTGAACACTTTATATCTTACTTCTTACAACTCTATGTAGTGGATATTTACTATTCCTGCTTTTGGATAAGGAAACCAAATCTAAGAGAAACAGAGGAGATACATATTTTTTTTTTTTTTTTTGAGACAAAGTTTTTCTCTTATTGCGCAGGCTGGAGTGCAATGGCACAATCTTGGCTCACTGCAACCTCTGCCTCCCAAGTTCAAGCGATTCTCTTGCCTTAACCTCCTGAGTAGCTGGGATTACAGGTATGCGTCACCATGCCCGGCTAACTTTGTATTTTTAGTAGAGACAGGGTATCTCCACATTGGTAAGGCTGGTCTTGAACTCAGGTGATCCGCCTGCCTCGCCCTCCCAAAGTGCTGGGATTATAGGCGAGAGCCATTGCATCTGGCTGGGGACTTACATATTTTAAGGTCTTACAAAAGAATGTAACTCACACTGACAAATTCTTATTTAAAGTATACATGAATCTTTAACTACAGGCACCCAGAAGGCCAAGCAATCAATCACTTGGTCTAGACCAGCATTTCCTGAGGTATGTTTGGTGACATACTTGGGCCTTCACTACTGCAGCGCCATAGAAAACTGTTTAACTATATTGTGGTTAAACTGTTTTTGGGTTACAATGAGGGGAACTTTAAAAAAAGTATCTATTTGAAACTCACATTTCTTGTTAAAATGATGATGTTAAGTTCATTTACTCTGTCTCTTTCAGTAACAAATCTGAGGCCCTAAAGGAGAAATATTTCTTAAACAGCAGGGCCAGAAACACCGTTTTTTCTAAGACACCAGTGTACTTTAATCTAATGAACAATGGAAAATTTTAACAGAATTATAACACTTCTTTATTTACTTTAGCTCAGACCAATATCTGAAATATCCTCTTTGGTAATTATTAAGGTACTCAAAGCATGCATTTCTCTAAACTAATTTTAGCTCTGACCTCAGCTTACCATTCCTCTATTAACTTCCCCATACCCCAATTCAACTTTGGAGTAAACTCTCAGAGTCAAAGTTCAATGTCAGTTTCTATTTTTATGTTCAAATCTTATTTCTATAGCTGTAAAAATATACACATGTAAATTATTATTATTATTTTGCGGTTTGCTGTAACCTGTATCAAAACAACATGAAAATCAGGTTATACTAGGCTCCTACTGAGCAGACAATTTGCTCAAAAACATAAGTCACAATCATTAATTAGTTTGGTATCCTGCATTAAGAAAGTTAGTTTAAACTGCTCAAAACCTGCTCATTTTTATACACTGTGTAAAGCCATTCTAAGTAAAACTGTGGAAATGAGCTCAATAAAATAAGTAAATGTGTTAGTTCAGGGTTAGGGCCTTTTTCATATTGTAAACAATTAATGTAACCTGGGCCAGTATTAAATTTGTTAATGGCTCATAGCAATTCTGTCTTGATTCTAAATAGGTCATACTTTAAAAAAATATTTTTACCTTAAACACTTTAAAGCAGATTTCAGCACTTTCTCAATCTGTAAAATGGAGTCGCAATGCTGTCTTAAAGTACAGACAAATAAAGACAAGTAAAGACAAATGTCGTCCTAAAGTAATTGCCACTCCATTTTACAGACTGGGAAAATGAATAAGACACTAATAAAACTAATAAAGTTCAAATTACTTTCTCAAGGTAGCATGTGCTGATAAACTTGGAACAAGAAAAGAGACTTTTCTTTCCAGACTTTTCCTGAACATGAACTAGAATGTTTTAAATCTTTCTTAGCAACATTTTAAAAGATTAAGATTAGACAGAAACAACACCATATCAAACGGGACATGGGTTTTGACCTTACTGTTTAATGATAAGAACTAGTAATGAAAGATTTTCGCTCCTGCAGCATAAATACCCTTAGGCAAAAATGGATCTGATCCAACTCAGTTCAAGACTATTTAAAAAAATGAAGTCAGCTCCTGCCATTAGCTTTTTGGACAGAGAGAGAGAAAATAAAGGTGCTAAATTCTGAGCCCCTAATTGTGCTACCTATTATGTTTCTAACTTTTAAAAGCTTTTAAGTTTTAAAAGCATCCAGTCATTATTTGGAAGAACTTCACTTCACTCTTAAGGGTTGGATATATTCAGAATATCTGCAAGGACACCGATTCTCACTAAATCAGGCCTCACCATTAGCTGGCTTCGGGCCCACAGTACACCCTAGCTCTAACCCGTGAATAATTTTTTTTTTTTGGTATATAAGAGTCTCGTCACATTCTGATCTAAATCTCAGTTAAACGTATTTGCATTGCAGTTTTAGTCCTTTCAAATGATTAAAGAAAATGATTAAATATAAGTATAAACTTATATTTTATACTTTTTGAAAATTTGCCTCTCTAGTATACTACTGTAATTTACATTCGAGGGGGAAAAAACCAAAGTGAATTATTTTCAGTAACAATATATTTATATGTTTTCAGCTATAAACATCTCATTTGATTTGATTTCCTACTGAAATTACATAAAAACCGTTAACTTTAAAAATTTTTTAAATTTATTTTTATTTTTTAGAT
>NW_016803631.1:2338981-2429271 GCF_001698545.2 Rhinopithecus bieti | reverse complement strand
GTTTCACCATGTTAGCCAGGATGGTCTTGATCTCCTGACCTCGTGATCCGCCCGTCTCGGCCTCCCAAAGTGCTGGGATTACAGGCTTGAGCCACCGCACCCGGCCAAGAAGACATTTATGTGGCCAACAAACATATGAAAAAAAGTTCATCATCACTGATTATTAGAGAAACTCAAATCAAAACCACGATGAGAAACCATCTCACACTATTTAGAATGGTGATCATCAAAAAGTCAGGAAACAACAGATGCTGGAGAGGATGTGGAGAAATAGGAACGCTTTTACACTGTTGGTGGGAGTGTAAATTAGTTTAACAATTGTGGAAGATAGTGTGGCGATACCTCAAGGATCTAGAACTTGAAATACCATTTGACCCAGCAATCCCATTACTGGGTATATACCCAAAGAATTATAAATCATTCTACTATAAAGACACGTGCATACATACGTTTATTGCAGCACTATTCATGATAGCAAAGACTTGGAAGCAACCCAAATGCCCATCAATGTATTAGAATGGATAAAGTAAATGTGGCCCACATACATCATGGAATATTATGCAGCCATAACAAAAGAATGAGTTCATGTCCTTTGCAGGGACATGGATGAAGCTGGAAACCATCATTCTCAGCAAACAAACATAGGAACAGAAAACCAAGCACTGCATGTTCTCACTCATAAGTGGCAGTTGAACAATGAGAACACATGGGCACAGGGAGGGGAACATCACATATCAGGGCCTGATGGGGGGGCAGGGGGCAAGGGGAGGGATAGCATTAGGAGAAATACCTAACGTAGACGATGGATTGATGGGTGCAGCAAACCACTATGGCACATGTATACCTATGTAACCAACCTGCACCTTCTCCACATGTATCCCAGAACTTAAAAGTATAATAATAATCATTAAAAAAAGAACAGGTTTTTAAAAAAATACAAAAATTAGCCTGGCGTGGTGGCACACACCTGTGATCCCAGCTACTCGGGAGGCTGAGGCAGGAGAATCACTTGAACTCGCGAGGCAGAGGTTGCAGTGAGCCAAGACCGTGCCATTGCACTTCAGCCTGGGCGACAAGAGCGAAACTCCGTCTCAAAAACAAAACAAAACAAAACAAAAGAAAACAAAACCAAACCAAACCAAACCACAAACAAAACCCTACCAGTTTAACAGGGGGAAAAAAACCCACATGACAAACCTGTATCTCAAATTAGCTAAATGAGTTAGTAATCAACTTACAGAAAAAGCCCACAGAAGTACTGTGATATATAACAAAGGCATTATCTGCTAAAATTATGTCTGAGAACTAAAAATATCTCGGGGAAAGATGTGGCCAAAGTTTTGGAGTAGGTATATTAATAAGACATATCTGCATCTTTCATTGATGTAAATATATTATGTCTTCCTATCCTACTCCGGTAATATTTGACTACAGGAAATAACTGTACAAACATATTCTTTATGTTTTTAAATGGTGGTGGTGTCATAGCAAAGAGAATATGAATGAGAATGTGTGTCTGTATGTGTATGTATGTACAACTGGATGTACTGACCAACCTACCCAGCTGTTTATGAGCCAATGGCAGATAAGACTTATCTAGACACTAGTGGAAAAAGGATTTGAGAAACATCTGTTTAAAGTATCACTGCTTTCATTAAAACTGAAAATGTTTTTATCCAATTCTTTACTCAGTAAGATTATTTTGTTACTTTTACAAGTTTGAAATAGGCTTTTATCTGCATGGGGGAAGCTGTCTCTGCCAACTGTACTTATTTCTCTGAAGAATCAAGTTCTGTAGCAAGTAGTGGTAGCGAGCTTGTACATAAAAGCATTTGTTGTTAGTTTTAGGTAATGTGACTGTTCTCCCAGTTACCTGGGGTAACCCTGGTTCATGCTTGTTACTTAAGTATTTAGCCTGTAAGTACTAATTTTCACTCTAATATGTTTCACAGTTTGAAGGAAAAATCATAACCTTAACTAGCTACAGGAGGACATTATCCTCTGAGCTACAGCACACACTTTGGCAATTCACAGATATGGCATGAACTTCAAAAAGTTCAAGAAAAGCTTTTTTTTTTTTTTAAATTAAGGTATAATTTATGTTAACATAAACCATTTAAAAGTGTACAATTCAGCATTTAGTACATTTAGTGCATTTGCAATGTTGTATAACCATCACCTCTAGTTCCAAAACATTTTCATCACCCCAAAGGGAAACCCCAAACTCACAAGCAGTCACTCTACATTAATCCCGTCCTCTAAGCCCCTAGCAAGGGAAATTTTATTTTTAATGTAGTAGTTTTAAAATGTCTTCTGGTGCAAAGCCCCTGCCAATAATATTTATTCAAATTGGTACCTAAATATCTAAATTTTGTACTAATTTACATATTAAATGCTATCAGATTGTGGTAAAGAAAAGCAACAAATTGATGCTAAGATTTATTAAAAATGAATGAAAGGAAAAGCTTAAAACTGAGAAGACTATTCATTTTCCTTTCCCCTAAAATGAGAAAATTTAGTCCAGCTCATCAAATAGTCTTCCCTGGGAAGACAGTTGAAGACTACTGCCCTAATTATCAGGTTCTAGGAGATGCTGTTTTCTCACAATCAGACTTGGTAGTTATTTTGGTTCTTGTTAAGGAACAGAAAGCTCCTATGCCATTTTACTTCAAATCAGTTCAATTTTAACCCACAATCTTATATGCAGGAAAGTAAAATACTTTCTAGCAATTGTGATGGCTGAAAACTTTATGGCTCCAGGTACAAAAAAGTATTAATATGTGGTTTTTATTCTAAAGAAATTCAGATTTACCCTTCTCAACTAAAATCACCTAAAATAGAAAGGCTTCTTTAAAATCCATCCATCAACCCACCCACATACTCATCCATCCACCTAACAATATTGAACATGAAGTACGTAAGGTCCCAGGATAGGGAGATAAAAAGATAACTGTCCTTTGTCTGATCAACAGAAATTGACAAGAACAACTGAAAAAACAATCTGGCAAGAAAGGCAACCACTTGGGACAGCGGCACTGTCAAATGAAAACATCTCGATAACCATGTGCCCCATACCTAAAATAAAATATAACAAATGAAAAGAGGACCGGAGTTTTTAGTAAGACATTTTGACAAAGCTGTTAAAAATAATCTATGAAATAAACGGAGTATCAGGGGTCTGTGGTCCCTCTCCTTATGGCCCATCCTGTCCATTTTCTCCCATATATTTACTCTCTCTTACCACATCACCTATCCTTCTGTGTATCTGAATGCCCAGTTGAAGGCCATAGCAGTTTTGTTTCTTAGTCTGGACAAGAATATGTAATGTATAGTCAGTTATCCCTTGGTATCCTGGGGGCCTGGTTCCAAGACCCTCCTCAGATACCCAAATCCAAAGATGCTCAAGTCCCTTGCATAAAATGGAGTAGTATTTATAGGTAATCTACACAGAGCCTCTTATATACTTTACTTTTTTATTTTTTACTTTATATTTTGGACAGACTCGCTCTGTTGCCCAGGTTGGAGTGCAGTGATGTGATCTCGGCTCACTGCAACCTCTGCCTCCTGGGTTCATGTGATTCTCGTGCCTAAGCCTCTCATATACTTTAAATCATCTCTAGATTACTTATAATACCTAATACAATGTAAATACTACATAAATAGTTTTATAGATGTAAATCTATAGATGTACGTATGTAAACAGACTGTCATTTTGGCCTTAGATAAGGAGAGAGGGGTAACTAATGAAGGATAAGGGGGAAGGAACTGAAGAAATTAAGAAGACAAGAAATGGAAAAGATCTGGGATCTCAGAGGCTTTGCCACACCCAAAGACACAGAGTGTGGGTGAGGGTGGGGTCCAAGATGTGAAGGGGGGTACTTTGTAAACCTTTTTCAAGCAAACATCCTAAAAGTTAAGAATTCTAAAATGAACAGTCACTACTACTTCTACATAGTTCCAACTTTTACACCCCATTGTTGTTCTTCTTTTCCTTAATTCCAGGCAATCTTTAAGATCCATTGCTTTCATCTGTTTAGTCTTCTCTACTTCAAAGAAGTTGTTAACTGTTACTTACACCTTAAGCCTCCTTGCACTCTTGCTATAGTCCTATTCTTGCCACTCTAAGTCCACACTTTTTATGAGGACAGACTATGGGCACTTCTAAGGGCTATCTCAACCAGTTCAAAATGGTTTATTTTTCAATTCCAACCATTACTACCTACTTCCAATCACTTTGTCTACTCATGGCAATGAGTGATAAGGAAATGAAGTCAGTGAGGGTGAATATAAACTGCAGTGAAAGAATAGAAAAAATGGTGGCATTTTGGAGGATAGAAACAGCAAAGCAACAGCACCTGTCAGGATCAGACACAGTGTATGTATTCTTGAAGGCAGAGAAGGAGTGTAGAAGAGATTGAAATTGAAATATAAGGTAATATTTATTTACTAGACATGTGTGCTAAGCTTGAGAGTAGGGGGGTAATTAAGGGAACAAAAAAGTCCATAATGAAGTGGGACAGCTCTGGAAAACTGAGAGGAAAATGAAAAATAGGAAGGATAAAAGATAGACTGTGTTACCTTAAAGACATGGTTTAAAACAAAATGGCAAGAAATTCCAGAAAACTTTAGAAAATTAATGTGATAAAATTTCTTCAGCCAACTGAAGATATCATGAAAACTATTCATCAAAAAGCCACACAGTTTATTAGGGAAAACTACAAATGTTTTGACAGTGCATCAATCATTATGTGTTCCATAATTAAACATTTTAATGCACAATTTAAACAAAAGCAAAATGAGTTTAAAAATAGATATGAATCAACCAAAAGTTAATAAAACCCATTTAACTAAATTTTGCTGCATTGTTTTATACTGAAAACCACAGAAGAAAAATTCCCATGAAAAGACAAACTGAATAAACTCAAATATGCCTAATAAAGCAATCTTTTCCAATGGAAAAGTGAAACCTACATCTAGTTGGTAAAACCTGAAATTTCCCTTATAAATTTCTATTCTTCCAAGTACAAGACCCCCAAATTGATTGATAAAATGGGACAGGTAAGAACTTTCCTAGTTTTCTGAGGGGGCAGGTAGGTGGTAGTGGTAATGTGTTAGTACAAACTGTTGTGTGAAAGCTGAGGACAAATTTGAGAGCAGCAATCAATGTGTGAACCTGAGGGAAGAAATCAACCCCTCTACTGACTAGATCTCCTCTTATAGTGATGTAACAAAATAACTAGCAGTCATTAGATAAAAGGGAATCTTCCTCCTTTATTAGCTTTGAGGGAGCTCACCCTGCAGATCTCCAAAAAGGAGTCACTAAAATAAGCAAATTCTTTTTTCTCTACAAGTTGTCTGACCTCCTCATGTGTGTACCAGGCCTCTTATTACATATAATAATTGTCAGTGGTTGTCCATATAGTTAAAAGTGCTATTTCTCTCTATTCACAAAAAGGTTTAAATGACTTAATAATGGAGTGCCCCCATTACATTTGTGTATTTTTTTGGGCAATAATTCAAATGCTAGGATGATGTCCCTTGATCTCACACCTTTCTGAATTCTAATGGTGCTTACTTACTTGTATATATTTCCTTGTAGATGAATGAATAAACCACATCATAACTGCTTCTCTCCTTGGTAACAATTCCAAAGTGCCCAGGAAATTCCTGACCATGTTCCTAATGCTAAATTAACTAGAAAATCAGACAAACAGTAAGCAAATTACAAGGCTTACTCATACTGTTTTGGTAATACTGGTGATGTTTCATGTGAGGACTACATGATATGATACTTGCTGAAAGCCATGACGACTTTGACTGGAACTTTCCAATTTATACCACTCACCAAAAAATGTCTGAATGCTTTTACTGAACTACACTATAGTACAGGTGTTTTTAGAAGTTATCTAGCAAAGTGTTAATATTTTTAAGTTCTAGTGATTTACTTGAAAATCTTATATTCAGAACTCTATTTTTTTTTTTTTTTTTTTTTAAGACAGAGTCTCGCTCTGTCGCCCAGGCTGGAGTGCAGTGGCACGATCTTGGTTCACTGCAACCTCTGCCTCCTGGGTTCACGCGATTCTCCTGCCTCAGCCTCCTGAGTAGCTGGGATTACAGGCACCCACCACCATATCTGGCTAATTTTTGTATTTTTAGTAGAGACGGGGTTTCATCATGTTGGTCAGGCTGGTCTCGAACTCTTTACCTCATGTCATCTGCTCACCCTGGTCTCCCAAAGTGCTGGGATTACAGGCGTAAGCCACTGCACCCATCCCAGAACTCTATTCTTAATGAAAAGCAATAAATGAGGCATTACCAAGTTTTTCAAATCCAATTTTAAAAATAAACTTATTGGGCATTTAAAAATATACTGCTCTTTGCCCACTTTTTGATGGGGTCGTTTGATTTTTTTCTTGTAAATTTGTTTAAGTTCATTGTAGATTCTGGATATTAGCCCTTTGTCAGATGGGTAGATTGTAAACATTTTCTCCTATTCTGTATGTTGCCTGTTCACTCTGATGACAGTTTCTTCTGCTGTGCAGAAGCTCTTTAGTTTAATTAGATCCCATTTGTCAATTTTGGCTTTTGTTGCCATTGCTTTTGGTGTTTTAGTCATGAAGTCCTTGCCCATGCCTACGTCCTGAATGGTATTGACTAGGTTTTCCTCTAGGGTTTTTATGGTTTTAGGTGTAACATTTAAGTCTTTAATCCATCTTGAATTAATTTTTGTATCAGGTATAAGTAAGGGATCCAGTTTCAGCTTTCTACTTATGGCTATCCAGTTTTCCCAGCACCATTTATTAAATAGGGAATCCTTTCCCTATTTCTTGTTTTTATCAGGTTTGTCAAAGATCAGATGGCTATAGATGTGTGGTATTATTTCTGAGAGCTCTGTTCTGTTCCATTAGTCTATATCTCTGTTTTGGTACCAGTTCAATGCTGTTTTGGTTACTGTAGCCTTGTAGTATAGTTTGAAGTCAGGTAGCGTGATGCCTCCAACTTTGTTCTTTTTGCTTAGGATTGTCTTGGCAATGCGGGCTGTTTTTTGGTCCCATATGAACTTTACAGTAGTTTTTTCCAATTCTGTGAAGAAACTCATTGGTAGCTTGATGGGGATGGCACTGAACCTATAAATTACCTTGGGCAGTATGGCCATTTTCACAATATTTATTCTTCCTATCTATGAGCATGGTATGTTCTTCCATTTGTTTGTGTCCTCTTTTATTTCACTGAGCAGTGGTTTGCAGTTCTCCTCGAAGAGGTCCTTCACATCCCTTTTAAGTTGTATTCCTAGGTATTTTATTCTCTTTGAAGCAATTGTGAATGGGAGTTCACTCCTGATTTGGCTCTCTGTTTGTCTGTTACTGGTGTATAAGAATGCTTGTGATTTTTGCACATTAATTTTGTATCCTGAGACTTTGCTGAAGTTGCTTATCAGCTTAAGGAGATTTTGGGCTGAGAAAATGGGGTTTTCTAAATACACAATCATGTCATCTGCAAATAGGGACAATTTGACTTTCTCTTTTCCTAATTGAATACCCTTTATTTCTTTCTCCTGCCTGATTGCCCTAGCCAGAACTTTCAACACTATGCTGAATAGGACTGGTGAGAGAGGGCATCCCTGTCTTGTGCCAGTTTTCAAAGGCAATGCTTCCATTTTTTTCCCATTCCGTATGATGTTGGCTGTGGTTTTGTCATAAATAGCTCTTATTATTTTGAGATACGTCCCATTAATACCTAGTTTATTGAGAGTTTTTAGCATGAAGAGCTGTTAAATTTTGTCGAAGGCCTTTTCTGCATCTACTGAGATAATCATGTGGTTTTTGTCTTTGGTTCTGTTTATATGATAGATTACATTTATTGATTTGCGTATGTTGAACCAGCCTTGCATCCCAGGGATGAAGCCCACTTGATCATGGTGGATAAACTTTTGATGTGCTGATGGATTTGGTTTGCCAGTATTTTATTGAGGATTTTTGCATTGATGTTCATCAGAGTCTAAAATTCTCCTTTTTGGTCGTGTCTCTGCCAGGCTTTGGTATCAGGATGATGCTGATCTTATGAGTTAGGAAAGATTCTCTCTTTTTCTAGTGACTGGAATAGTTTCAGAGGGAATGGTTCCAGCTCCTCTTTGTACCTCTGGCAGAATTCGGCTATGAATCTGTCTGGTCCTGGACATTTTTTGGTTGGTAGGCTATTAATTATTGCCTCAATTTCACAGCCTGCTAGTGGTCTATTCAGGGATTCACCTTCTTCCTGGTTTAGTCTTGGGAGGACTGGAATTTATCCATTTCTTCTAGATTTTCTAGTTTATTTGCGTAGAGGTGTTTATAGTATTCTCTGAAGGTAGTCTATTTCTGTGGGATCGGTGGTGATATCCCCTTTACCATTTTTTTATTGCACCTATTTGATTCTTCTCTCTTTTCTTCTTTATTAGTCTTGCTAACAGTCTATCAATTTTGTTCATCTTTTCAAAAAACCAGCTCCTGGATTCATTGATTTTTTTACAGGTTTTTTGTGTCTGTATCTCCTTCAGTTCTGCTCTGATCTTAGTTGTTTCTTGCCTTCTGCTAGCTTTTGAATGTGTTTGCTCTTGCTTCTCTAGTTCTTTTAATTGTGATATTAGGGTGTCAATTTCAGATCTTTCTCGCTTTCTCTTGTGGGCATTTAGTGCTATAAATTTCCCTCTACACACTGCTTTAAATGTGTCTCAGAGATTCTGGTATGTTGTGTCTTTGTTCTCATTGGTTTCAAAGAACATCTTTATTTCTGCCTTCATTTCGTTATGTACCTAGTAGTTATAAGGAAGACATTTATGCAGCCAACAGAAACGTGAAAAAATGCTCTTCATCACTGGCCATCAGAGAAATGCAAATCAAAACCACAATGAGATACCATCTCACACTAGTTAGAATGGTGATCATTAAAAGTCAGGAAACAACAGGTGCTGGAGAGGATGTGGAGATATAGGAACACTTTTACACTGTTGGTGGGACTGTAAACTAGTTCAACCATTGTGGAAGACAGTGTGGCGATTCCTCAAGGATCTAGAACTAGAAATACCATTTGACCCAGCCATCCCATTACTGGGTATATACCCAAAGAATTTTAAATCATGCTGCTATAAAGACACATGCACACGTATGTTTATTGCGGCACTATTTACAACAGCAAAGACTTGGAACTAACCCAAATGTCCATCAGTGACAGACTGGATTAAGACAATGTGGCACATATACACCATGGAATACTATGCAGCCATAAAAAGGATGAATTCATGTCCTCTGTAGGAACATGGATGAAGCTGCAAACTATCATTCTGAGCAAACTATCGCAAGGACAGGAAACCAAACACCGCATGTTCTCACTCAGGTGGGAACTGAACAATGAGAATACTTGGACACAGGGTGGGGAACATCACACACCGGGGCCTGTTGTGGGGTCGAGGGAGTAGGGAGGGATAGCAGGAGAAATACCTAANGCCATAAAAGGATGAATTCATGTCCTCTGTAGGAACATGGATGAAGCTGCAAACTATCATTCTGAGCAAACTATCGCAAGGACAGGAAACCAAACACCGCATGTTCTCACTCAGGTGGGAACTGAACAATGAGAATACTTGGACACAGGGTGGGGAACATCACACACCGGGGCCTGTTGTGGGGTCGAGGGAGTAGGGAGGGATAGCAGGAGAAATACCTAATGTAAATGACGGGTTAATGGGTGCAGCACACCAACATAGTATATGTATACATATGTAACAAACCTACACGTTGTGCACATGTACCCTAGAACTTAAAGTATAATAATAATAATAATCATACTGCTAATATTTTGATTCTGGGGGAACTAGTCTAGATTTTTCTATGTTTATTTATGTCATGATTTTGTATCTTAATCCAATCGTGGTCTACATGTTTAGCTTCATCATTTTTTCTTTATCTTTCTGGAGTCAATTCATTTTTATAATTAAAATTTTGAAGATGCACATGTCCTTGAATATCCTTAAATCCAACGATCTCATTTATTTAAATGGGAAAACTCAGGTAGGGAGAGTGTGTTGACCAAGGTCTACAACTATGTAGTTACAGGGAACTAGGCTTTAGGTCTGACTTACTCTTTGCTCCTGCAATGTTGCATTTCTTTACTATCTTGGTTATAGATCATATACCACCAGTGTTCTGGTCTTCTGGAAGTATATGTGTCCAAACTACACACAGAACTTTCATTGAAGATACTAGTTTTTGATTGTTCCTATACCACGCTACATTTTCCCCAGTAGAGTATGTCCAAAGTAGCAGGGTGGACCAAATAATCTCAGGGAAAACAATAAAAATTCTTATATAAAATACATAATTTAGAGCCTAAAATCTTGAATAGTCACTCATTATCTGTCATTACTGCTGTAGTTACCTGAACTAAATTCTACCTGCTCCCTTTTAGTCCACTCATAAATTTTCTCAAGTTCTCCCTATGGTGTGTCTCCAGTGGTATACCCAGCATTTCACTGCCCAGAAGAGTATACCTGATTACACAGATATTTTACTCTTCTAGATTACTTAGAAAGTACTGAAGAATAATTCTGACATCAATTCTATTGATGTGTCCTACATACATCAAGAGTTCCTATTCCAAGTAAATTTATCATGGCTGTTGTAAATAACAAGTCTAAAAACCATTAATACTCACCTCAGAGTTCATAGTAATTTGAGAATAACCTTGGAAGATACAGGAATACCTCGGAGATACTACAGGTTCGGTTTTAGACTACTACAATAAAGTGAGTCATGCAAATGTTTTGGTTTTCCACTGCATATAAGTGATGAGTTTACCTTACACTATAGTCTATTAAGTGGGCAATAAGCATTACATCTAAAAAAAACAAAAACACATATACCTTAATTTAAAAATACTTTATGCTAAAAAATCCTAAAGATCACCTGAGCCTTCTGTGAGTCATCTTTTGTGGGTGGAGGGTCTTATATCTTGATGTTGATGGCTGCTGATTGACCAGGATGTTTGTTGCTGAAGGTGAGGGTGGCTGTGGCAATTTCTTAAAACAAAACAACCATGAAGTTTGTCATACTGACTGACTCTTCCTTTCACAAAAGATTTCTCGGTAGCATTTAAGGCTGATAGCATTTTACCCTGGTAGAACTTCTTTCAAAATTGGAGTCAACCCTGTCAAACCCTGTCACCACTTTCAACTAAGATTATGGAATATTCTAAATCCTTTGTTGTCATTTCAACATAGCAGCTTCACCAGAAGCAGATTCCTTCTTAAGAAACCACTTTTTTTGCTCATCCATATGAAGTAACTCCTCATTTGTTCATGTTTTATCATAAAGACTGCAGCAAATCAGTCACTTTTCAGGCTTCACTTTTAATTCTAGTTCTCTTACTATTTCCACCACATCTGCAGTGACTTCCTCCACTGAAGTCTTGAGCCCCTCAAAGTTATCCACGAGACTTGGGATTAACTTCTTCCAAAATCCTGTTAATACTGATATTTGGACCTCTTTCACAAATCACAAACGTTCCTAATGACATCTAGAACGGTGAATCCTTTCCAGAAGGTTTTCAGTTTACTTTTCCCAGATCCATCAAAGGAATCACTATGTAATGGCAGTTACAGCCTTATGAAATGCATTTCTTAAATAACAGGACATAAAAGTAGAAATTATTCCTTGATCCATGGGCTGCAGAATGGATGCTGTGTCAGTAGGCATAAAAACAACATTCATCTCCTTGTACATCTCCATCAGAGCTCTTGGAGGACTAGATACATTGCCACTAAGTAGTAATATTTTGAAAGAATCTTTTTTTTCCTGAGCAGTAGGTCTCAACAGTGGGCTTCAAATATTCAGTAAACCATGCTGTAAACAGATGTGCTGTCATGCAGGCTTTTTCGTTCCATTTATAGAGCACAAGCAGAGTAGATTTAGCATAATTCTTAAGGGCCCTAGGATTTTTGGAATGGTAAAGCAGCACTGGCTTCCACTTAAAATCACCAGCTGTATTATTAGCCCATAATAAGTGAGTCAACTTATCCTTTGAAGCTTTGAAGCCAGACCATTGACTTTTCCTCTCTAGCTAGGAAGATTGTTGATGGCACCTTCTTCCAATAGAAGGCTGTTCTGTCTCCACTGAAAATCTGTTGGTTAGTGTAGCTATGTTAATCAATGCTCTTAGCTAGAGGTCTTCAGGATAATTTGCTGCAGCTTCTATATCAGCACTTGCTGCTTCACCTTGCACTTGTATGGTATGGAAATGGCTTCCTTCCTTAAGCCTCATGAACCAATCTCTGCTAGCTACAAACTTTTCCTCTGTAGCTTCCTCACCTCTCTCAGCCCTTACAGAATTGAGTAATATTAGGGCCTTGCCCTTTATTAAGCTTTGCCTTAAGAAAATATTGTGGCTGTTTTGACCTCTATTTACTTCTTTATGTGTTCACTGGAGTAGCACTTTAAATTTCCTTTGACAACTTTTCTTTGCATTCACAACTTGGCTAACTGTTTAGCACAATGGGCCTAGTTTTTGGCCTATCTCAGCTGTTGACATACTTTCCTCACTAAGCTTAATCATTCTAGCTTTTGATTTAAAGTGCGAGTCTGTGTGACTCTGCCTTTCACTTGAACACTTGGAGGCCCTTGTAGGGTTATTAAATGGCCTAATTTCAATATTGTTGTGTTTCAGGGAATAGGGAGATCCAAGGAGAGGGAGAGAGATGGGGATTGGCTGATGGGTGGAGCAGTTGAAACACACACATTGATCAATTAAGTTCAATACAGACTTACAAAACAATCACAATAGTAACATCAAAAAAATTACGATCACAGATCACCATAATGGATGTAATAACAATGAAAAAGCTCTAAATATTGCAAGAATTACCGTATGTGGCACAGACACACAAAATAAGCATAGGTTGTTGGAAAAACAGGCTCAATCAACACAGAGTTGACACAAACCTTTTATTTGTTTTTTTAAAAAAAGCATTACCTGTGAGATGCAATGAAGTGAAGCTCAATAAAACAATGCATGCCTATACTTCAATTAATCTCAGGTAGCTGAAATACTATATTCACTTCAGACGTGTCTGAGGATAAGGCAACTTAGAAGAAAAAGGCTAGGACATGGCCAGATAAATAGATGAGCTGACCCTATTTATGTCTATCGCTATTTTATAATGGGAAAATAAGTTTAAAAACCATTGTTACAAATATGGAATCTGCTAGTTATCGTAATTAATTACAATAGATTTTATAAATAAGTAGCCTACTGCTTTCAAATGAAAGAAATATAAAATTCTTTGATGAGCTATGATTCTAGAACACTTGCTTTTGTTGCCCATCACCTACTCATTTTCAATTCCATGTTTTCATCAATTCCTATTCTGTAACACATTCGTATACTCTTTCAAAAAATATTTTCTAACCCTTTCCTTATTTTCCTTTGTTTTTTATATCTTAGTCTCCCTTTTACTGTTCTTTTATTTACTTGCTTTCTGGAATACCTTTTCTATCTCATCACCTGCTTTTTTCGTGTCCAGATACTCTTACTCCCTGCCCCAAAATATTCAGTCTGTCTGAGTCTACATATTGCTCAATGGCTGCCCCAAATATCCCATTTCAACTCTCAATTAAACAGTTCCCCAGAGTTACTAAATCACTGCTTCTTCTGGCCTAGCCAACATGCTGCCACTCTTACTTATCTTCCCACAAAGCTACCATTCTCTCACATAATCCTGCCAAGTGGTAGAGGAATAGAACGTTCACATTAGCTCATACTAAAGTAAACGGATAATATCTTTACCACCCCCATCCTACCCTATACTCTTAGGAGGACAATATTTACTAAATAACTTCAATTGGTAAAATTTCATACAAATTAGGTAAAAAACTGAGATTGGGGATGTGTGTGATAGAGTTTGGGGAAGACTCACCTTTAAACATACAAAACAACTGATTCCCTAATATATTCCAGCCTTGGAATAGGCAACAAATTAGTTAATAAGAAAATACTGATCCTTACTGAGCTTTCCTGATTCTATCTGCTTCCTAAGGTCTGATTCAGCTATGGCTGAATTTGAAATTCTAATGACAGGAAGAAATGGAAAGAAGGGGGTGTGTCAAAGGTTTATTCCAATTTCCAACATCTGAAAGCAGATAATATTGTCAGTCATGGGGTCCTGGAACACTGAAGCTTCAGTTCTGAAAAAATGAGAGAGGTCTGATGTTCTCCTGAGTTATGGATTTAGGCAATCAGAAAGATCTCAAAGTTGTCCGTCTGATATCTGTTCATCTCTCTCCTTCCTCTATCTGAATATGGAAATACTGTGATTATATGAAAGTAATGTTAATTACTGTTTATGGCTAATTACCCCATGGTACAGTAACAAACATCAAATTGCAGTTAGCTTTATTGTAAGCTTTACCTTAATAAAACACTATATTTTACTCGTGTTTAATCTTTATAGTTCTGTATATATAGCAGGTTTACTTTAGTAATTAAAACAACAATAGTAATAACAACCAGAGGGAATATTAGAAATGCCCAAAAAATACTGGTTGTATGAATTAATGCATATTATGTTTATTTAAAGTGGGACATGGCACTCATACATTCATTGAGCACCTACTATATGTAGATCTTTATTTTATTTGGGGGAAGTAGTGCTGCAGATGTCACCGACAATTTGTTATGAGGATGGAGGAGGGCTTTATGCTGCCTTTAGAAGAATCTCGCTAATACCCCTCACCCTTCAACCAGACCCCCCACAATGTTTCTATCTCTAGATTTCCTTTAGCTATACAACCAACCGGAAGATTGATTCTCTTCTTCAACCCCTTGGATTACCCAGTTTTACTCTGGTCATCCATTAATTACTACTAACTAGCATGTGCTCTAAAGTTGCATCTGTACACAGTTACAGCTGCCTTAGAAAACAAGATCACCATTTGGAAACACTGCTCCAAAATTAGAATACAGAGTATCATATCAAATAGAATGGCATCAAGGCTAGGCACGGTGGCTCACGCCTGTAATCCTAGCACTCTGGGAGGCCAAGGCAGGCAGATCACCTGAGATCAGGAGTTTAAAACCAGCCTGGCCAACATGGTGAAACCCCGTCTCTACTGAAAATACAAAAATTAGCCAGGCATGGTGGCAGGTGCCTGTAATCCCAGCTACTAAGGAGGCTGAGGCACAAGAATTGTTCGAATCTGGGAGGTGGAGGTTGCAGTGAGCCAAGATCATGCCACTGCACTCCAGCCTGAGTGATAGAGTGAGACTCCGTCTCAAAACAAAACAAACGAACAAAAAAACCAAAAAACAAAAACAACAACAACAAAAGAACCCCACCTCTTTCCTGGACATCTTACACAGAAACACTGTTCAAAAACAGTGACAATAGTGATTTACAAAGACCGTGAGAAAGTACTACTTTGTGATCTCAGCTCAGTTTCAGAATGGGTGCTAAGACAGGGCATTTTAACACTTTTTAAAAAGGGGCCATATCTCAAAATGACAGCACTTTCAATAATATACTTAGTACGCATAAGCACACTCTGTGACGTCTGCACAAGGATGAAAATTGCCGAATGACACATTTCTCAGAACATATCTGCATCATTAAGCAATACATGACGACTGTGTTTACAGGGTCCACTTTTTCATTGATACTCAGAATCACATAAACACTCTGATAACCACAGAGACCACACACTGTATCTATACACATTACATCCAAATATAAATGCATTCTCCAAACCCTCAAAAACATAAATGTTCAAGACCCACATCATATTTACATCTAATGTGCTGAGCAAACAATATTTTAAAATACCAAAATAAAAGTCTTCATTTTTTTTTTTAAAAAAGAAAGATATGATATATATGAATAAAGGAAATAGATTTCTTTCTTTGTCACAGAAAGCTCTACATCTCCCTTTTTTTGTTTTCTACCCTGAGTATGCTTACTAATCAATATATCAACTGTGTTTTTTTTTGTAATGAATTGTACACTTTTTATGCTCAGTGTAAGAAGAAAGTCACATCATCAGAGGTAGTGTGACTGAATGAATTAATCACTTAGGTCTTAATCAAGGAGAAAAGAAAACTGAACACAGAAATAGTGAAGAAATAGTGACTATCCCAAGGTCTTTCAGAAACCACAATGCACAAAGTTAGTTTTCCTTTCAGTATTTTCTCAGCAGCAGCAATGGTGCCAGATCTCAGAGGGGATGGAAATTTCCTTGTCTCTATTATAGTTTGTGTAAGTTCTTAGAAAGGGTTTATAGGGCTCTAGTTTTCCTCCTGTTTGGAAGACAACTGAATTTATACAAACATAGCCAATTCATTCCAGGTTTAAGAAAACTTGATACAAACTCTTGGGAAGCAAGAAATGCTACTATTTTAAGTTTCAGATCCAAACCTAAAGGTTAAATTGTACATTAGTCCAATTAGTGATAAACTTCACTCACTGAACTCTCTGTAACTTCTCATGTGCCAACATTATATTCTGCTAAAAATTAAAGAAGCTATGCCTATTGGAAAACTTTTATGTGCTATTCTTTTGTTCAAAACCATGTAAGTAGTGACCAGTAAGTTAGAAAGGATGCTCTTTTCGCCTACCTAAGTACTTAATATGTCCATTTTTGTCCCCCACAGATTTTAATTAATAGAATGTCATTTCACACCCAGTGTGTAGCTTTCCCAGAACTGGTGAAGAGCAAAGTGTTTGGAGTTACCTTGAGTGGTGAAGTTGAAGAGTGCAGGTGTGTCTCGCCCATTTGGTAGTTTGACATTTGGGTCCCGTAATTCATCAAAAAATGAATGTGCACAAGCTTCCAGTGGTGTTAGTCGGGCAGTTGGCGTATACTCCAGCAGACGGCTACACAGTGCAATTGCCTCTGGTGGAGTTCGGGGTCGGAAGACCTGCAGTACAAAAAAAGGGAAAGAATAATTAATGTTTTAAGAAACTAAGTAAATACCCTGTGAGTAATGACTTAATTCCCACCATGTACAGAAACATGGTTGCATTTGGGAAAGGACCTTCTAGAATGGAAAAAGTTAAATGCATATGATTCACAGGGGTGAATTGCTAATTAAAGATTATATGAGAAATGCTCAGAGAAAAATCTATATATGCTAATCATAAAGTAATAACAATCAGACATGCATACAAAATATGACAGGCACACGGGAAAGGCTGAGTTCTGGAGGCAAGCACAACTAGAAAAATATTTCTTAAATTTTAAAGTTTTCGCTGCTATGGCAGTAAATAAAAGATTGCCTCTTTTGCATTGTTTTTTAGCAGAACAATTGTTAATGATGGGCAGCACTGTTCACAAATTTGGCAATCAAAAAGAAAAGAAAGAAGAGCTATTTACTCTAGGTCTATAAATGCTACTGATTTGGTGTTATTTCCAATAAACAGAGCCTACCATTATTTGAAGAAATTCTTGAAAACCTTGAATTTGATTAAATGTCCTAAATTTTTTTTTTCTCAAGTAGGTGTTACCATGAATATGGCCAGATTTCCCTCACTTGAATGAATATTCCAGGGTTTTAATCAAGGAGAAAAAAAATGTATTATACATTAAGAATGATTAAGACACAGAAAAGTCAGCTGAAGGCTATATTGAAAATTCAAATAACTGATCTACTTAAAGGAATAGATAGCTTTCTACTAATTTGTGTCTTAAATAAAACTAGTCATCAAAACTATAAAATATGCTTCATTCTAAATTATGGCCACCTACAGAATAAAATAAAAGGTAAGGAACAGAAATAAACAGACGAGAAGCCTTTGAAACTAAAGAAAAATGAAACATATATCCCTCGACAGGAAAAACAACCAGAGGTGGACAGAGAAGTAGACACTTATAAATGGAGGCAAACAGACCCATAAGTGAGAAAAGTCCATGCAGATTGTGACAGGGCATGGAGCAGCCTGGGAGGCTAAGGTTTCCTAGTAAGAATGGCTCATGTAACATCTGGTTGTTCACTTATGTTGATGGTTAGAACTAGTTACAACTACAGAGCTCATTAGACTTTCCAGAGACTATTTATGAGTACTGTCTACAGTGAAAAGAGGATTGTATTTGTTTTTAGTTTATTATTGAAAAAGACATTTTCCATGAAAATTGAGAAATTAGGTAAAGCAGGCTCTTAGGAAATTATTTCAGAACATAAAGAAAGGCCTTAGTCAATTTCTTGGTTATGTTAAAAGACACCTTTTGTAACAGGTCAAAACCTGCCTCATCTATTCTTTTGAATACTCTGACTTGCCTCAGTCAAGGAAACCTTAAGAGTTACTGTCAAATTTGAAATGTTCAGCTCTTCTACAGTTATTGGTCCCCTCTCTTGCTCCCAAGGTCTATAATCATATACAGAATGTAAAAAGAAAATAATCAGTGGGAAAACCCAGAACATTTTTGTAAAAATATTAAACACCATTGGCATATTTTATCCCTGAAGGCAAGTTTGCTTCTGTTTGATAGTATAAGGATTTATTTTGCTAGCTAATCCAAAATGTTTTTGCACCAATATGGCAGCACATAAGTGGAATTAAAAGTAGCACCCAAAGTAGAAATAAATATCTCCTGCTAACATTCAAATGTAGGATGGCTGGGCGCTGAGTTATTCCAAATAAAAAAATTTCATGTTATATTTTCAAAGATTTTATGTTAAAGCTGTTAATAAACCAGTATTACACACTTGTTT
This sequence comes from Rhinopithecus bieti, assembly GCF_001698545.2. NCBI lineage: Eukaryota > Metazoa > Chordata > Mammalia > Primates > Cercopithecidae > Rhinopithecus > Rhinopithecus bieti. The sequence continues at coordinate 2,410,542 of NW_016803631.1, read as the reverse complement.
CTGATATTTTTTTTAGTCACCCATCTCTTTTGGTGTTTTACTGGCTACAAGTGATCATCCATATTGGTACTAAGACATTTATTAGTGTATATTTGTCAGGGAATCCTAACTCACGAAGTTCAAGAGTTAAAAACAATAAAGAAAATAATACATGCCAAGAGCCTACATTAAAATCAAGATTTAACCTGCCTTTACAAAAAGTATACACTGTTATTTTAAACCCTTGAGAGATTCTTGATGAGAAAAGCCTTGGTTCAGTACTCTATGCATAAAGGTTAAGTGGAAAACTATGTGGGGTCAAAACCCAGTATCTCCCACAGTTCAGATTTCTGACCATAATACAGGGTAAAGTTAGCATGTAACTTCTAAAAATTACAGGGCAAACTAGAAACTAGCTCATCTGAATTACTTTTGCTTCTAAAGAAAAGGAAACCACCAAGAACTGAAATTTGTCTTTCAATTAAAGAAGCTTCCGCTGTCACTTCTTTCCTTACTCAATGAAATTGCTTAACACTCAGACCTTTGGTTTCATGGATCTTCATCAATATTTATTCTTGTAATAGAAATAATAATCTTAAAAACCCACAATTCCTAAACTTCAGCCTAGATGTCAATGAATCACCCAAGAGACTGACAATCTAAATATACTATAAACGAAACCTATGCCATACAGTGAATACAAACAGAAATCACAGCTACTTACATCGTTTATTATTACATTTCAAGAATGAATAATTGTTTAGCCTCTCAAAAAAGATTTCCCCCAAGGTTTATAGACCTGCCCTGAAATTTTGGGAAAAAAAAAATTAAGTACATACCCGCACTCCTGAGGTGAAATGTCCTGTTCCTGACGAATCCTAAAGATGATAATGCAGTGAAATAATCCAAACAGGGGAAGTCAATCCAAAAGAGAATAGTCCAGCAAGGAAAAATATATCCAATGTTATAAGAAATCCATGGTGTGGGGGGGACATAGAAAATGTTTATACAGTTATAAACTTTAAACATCAGTCTTCACAGTAGCAAGTCCAAGTTTTAAAAATTATTTCACCACAGTGTATGCAAAAAAATTTTTTTTGATTGTGCAATGGTGAGGCACAGTAAAGAAACATTTTAATTTTAGTTTATTATGTTCCAATGCCAGTGCGTTTATTAAAAAAATACAAAACCAAAAAAAGTTAAAATCAAAATGAAATCTAGAAGTAAAGTTCCCAAAGTAAAGTGGTCTTCTACGACCTGGATTCATCATCCACAGACATGGCTGGGAGGGGGCATATTAGCCTGCTTTTAAAGTTTCAAGTTCCCAATATGCTACTTTTTTCTCTATTAATGTGTTCCAGTTACACAGTATAAACATTTTTTTTTGCTAAGTTATTAGTGATGAGAGGAAAGTAGTAAACATATTTAAGTTATAACGCTATAGATTTCAAGCCAGATACTTTCAATTTGTGTGAGCTAAGAAGGATCAGGCCACCGCGGATTATTCTCCATTCTGGATTGACTTCTCTGCTAAAAGATGTTTCTTTGCTGACATTCTCATTATCTTAGGACTCATCAGGAAATTGACATATCACCTCAGGAGTGCGGGTATTAACTTACTTTTTCTATTGTGGGCTTTGCCCGCTTATACCCTTGCACCCACTACTTAGGAAAAATAGAGAACATTTTTTCCTCTTTGGAAAAACTCTGAAAAAATAAACCCTACATCTTCGAGCACTACAAATTAAACACAGTTCCATCTGCAAATATGCCCAATTCACCCACCAAAAGCTAAACAAAATATATACAATTAACAATACAACTAAGGGACAGTCACAGTTACAGGTGACAGGCATAGTAATGTATACCAACACCTAGGCACAACGGAGCCAAATATGCAAGGGAAGTAGCAGGGTCTATTATGTCTAGGTATTGAGAACAAAAAATGGCAGAACTCACCAGTATCTGTGAACTCCCCTGGCTATTCTAAGAGAATTTAACATTCTTTTAGGATAGTTTCCAGTGGGGGAATTAAATATTTTTCAAAAATAAATAATCCGCGGATTACTTTTAGTCTGCAGACTAAAATTTAGTACACAGATTAAAATCCGGCCCATCAGAATAAATTTTCTCATGAACTAAAACACAACCAGGTGGACAAAAATAGAAAACCAGACTGAAAGAACTGAGAGCACAAAATAAGACTCAACTGGGCCAACTAACAATTAGTACGCAGACTAAATATGGCCAGCGAAGTATGCAGCAAGGCCACAGAGATCCCAAAACACCCCTTTAAAAACAAAACCAAAAGTAAATAAATAAAACAGAACAAAATAAAACAAAGCAAATAAATAAATAAATAAATAAATAAGAAGAAGAAAAGAAAAAGAGGAAGGAAAAAAGAAAAAAAAGAGAAAGGAAATATTGAAAAGAACCAAAACACTGACATGAACTTTTAAAGTGATTCAAATACTACCTCACCTATGCAGCAACTCATTTTCTTAAATTAAAACAAATATCAACTCTCATCACAAATACTAGTCCATAGAAGAAACTAACAGAAAAAATTCATTTTTTAAAAAAGAAAGTTTCTGCAGTATTGAACAAATGCAAAGAAGTCCTTAAATGAAGAATTATTCAAAATAAATTTGCATTCGGGTAACTAAAAAATGACAGAGGCAATTTCTGCCCTACATGTCCTAGAATAGACTTTGGCCTTCAAATTTCAACCTGGAGCTAGCTAAGTGTTGTGACTGAATCTCAAGCACTTTAAAAAGGCCATTTTTAAGCAATCACATACACCATACCAAAACCTATGGTTAAGATGCATCTCACAGCATCAGCTCTTAACAACTCTGTTGTATTATGAAGCCAATCAGAGCAATGTAAAAATGTCCATTTTAAATGTCTGTTGGCAGTGATAATTAATCTAACAGAACACAGAACAAGAGCCATGCCTGTTCCAAATAGCTATTCCTCACTAGTTTTTATTATGATAAATGTACAACACTCATCCTATATCCTGGTCATATACAAAATATAAGCATCCAGTTTTAAAAACTAATAAACCATGAATACTCCTAAAGAGCAACCCCAATATTGACTCTCAAGTAATCTATTAATCATCTGAAATTATATGCAATTTGTAAACCTAAACACAGGATTAAAAGTGAGACAATGCCATGGACTTTGGAATAGGTAATTATGTTCACTAAGAGAAGAAATTAAGTCTACTTAAGTGTTCATATGGAGCACAGAATTCAATAATTACTTAACAAATTAGTCCACACTATTTTTAAAAATATTCTCCCTATCTCTACTAAAAATACAAAAATTAGCCAGGTGTGGTGGTGGGTGCCTGTAATCTCAGTTACTTGGGAGGCTGAGGCAGGAGAATCACTTGAACCTCAGAGGCGGAGGCTGCAGTCAGCCGAGGTTGTGCCACTGCACTCCAGCCTGGGCAACAGAGCAAGACTCCACCTCAAAAAAAAAAACCCCCCAGAAAACAAAAAACATACATTCTCTGGCAGTCTTTCACATGCTTTGCTACATTGATCTAAAGATGCACTGACATACAAGGTAATCCAATTCACTTTAAGTACTATCAAAAATGATTACCAAAAGGCTACTGAAAACAACTTTCAGAGTCCTCCCCCCAAGTAAAATTGCTATCTATGAAGTCAGCATCTAACAGGGTAGGATACACAAAACTGAATTCAGCTCAGGCCTACTGCATATTTTTCTAACCTTTTCGTTAAGATACCAGCTCAGGTAAAGAACGCTGAGCATAAGAAACACAAAGAATCCTTTCCTTAGCCATGACAGATCTAACATCCAGTGAATTTCAGCTGTACTAATTAAAAGCCTTATTTAGTTTTCCCAAGTTCTACTACAGGTAAGAAAAGTTATACAGTAAGTCTTCATTTAATGTCATTGATAGGTTCTTGAAAACTGTGACTTTTAGTGAAAGGTATAATAAAGCCAAACGTTTTCCCTCATCAACGATGAATGAAGCAACATTATTTGAGGACCCATTGTACATCATTTCACTTAAAGTTGCAGTTTCTAAGCACCTACTAACGATGTTAAATGACTGGCTGTACATATGTAGATATCAGCATTTAACTATGTAACATAATTTCCCTCCCTCACATCATGCACTGATGAAATAGTACTACATCCCTACACAGGAGTGTGATTTGCTTATTCGCTTATCCAATTTAATCTTTCAATGTTCACAAAACAGTTATTACAGTCAGGCTGGCCCTCCTAAAAACATAGAAATATTTTCTTTTCATTCATCTCTCTCCATCTTGAGAGATATTCACCCAGGCTATAACAATTCCGAACCTTTTCTACACCTAAGCAAATCTTAAACCTCCCTTCAACATCCCACCTCATCTATTATCTTTAAGGGGAGTTCCTTTTTCCCTCCACCATCCTCACTGGTCTGCCTTATAACACCTACAGCCATGTGGAACACCTCTGAACACTTACAGCACAGAATCAAGTATATGGTAATATGGCATCTCACATTATTCAATACTTGCTTCAACTGAGCTTTTTAACTGTCAGCTTTTCAAGGACAAAGACTATATATTTTACTTCTTTTGTATGCTTTATAGTACCCAGCACACACTGGTTACATAGAAGACACAAGATTTAAAGAACAAATGATAAATTAAAAATAGAATTTTGCCTTCTTTCCAAATCCACCCCTAACCTCATCCTTTGCCTCCCACAAGCAATCTGAAAATTACGTCTTACTGAGTATTCTTCCTTTTTTACATTATTCCTTTCACATGTGGATTAGCCACCCTAAAAGCTGGATTTTAATGTGGATTTCCAGCAAAGAAATAAGAATATATAGCCAGTAGAAATAAAAAAGTGAGGTCTACTAACATAACAAAATGGATATTAGAAAGGGAGATGAAGTGACTATTCTAGCAATAATAAGGATGTGGGTAGAAATTTCAGTAGAGGACATACTATATGTATTCGTGAGATAAGTGAGAATGGTCTAGGTAGAATGCTCAGGGCAGAGGAGGGTTGAATAATAATATAAAAATTGATTTACCATAAGCAATAGAACAAAATAGACAAGTGGCAACCTTAGGAGTCAATAGAAATCCCCAACATGGTTTTATGCTTTCTGGAACACATGTGAATGAAATGAGTAATGCAGAGACCAGAAAAGAAAGATAGGATGGACGTGCAAGAAAACTTTGGCAGCAATTTCTGTTTTGTGCCCTGTAGGTCTCTCTGAAGGCATTTTAATAATATATTGAACAACGGTTAAAACAGGTAGGTTTACCAAGTTCTGAAAATCGATTGAATGGCTCAGGGGAAAAAATGTAACATTATGGACAAAGTGTTAAAAAGAAATAAGTATAGTGGGGCTTTCTGGGTCGGCTGTAAGCATAGAGAGTAAGTAACTTTTTCAGTCTAAAATAATTCCTTTGAAAGCTGAAATGACCTGAGAATTCAATTTTCTGCTTACTCTGTTAGCCAGTTAGAAATACTAGTATTGATTCACTATGAAGCATGTTGACAGTGTTTTAGGAAATCAGGTATGCAAGGATTAATTTTTGTGAATAACCCTTTCTGGGAGACTTACCAATGACTTATGGTCATACAAAAGCTACAGACACTTAAGTATTAAACTACCATATATGCCAACAACTTGGCGACAAATATTTTTAAGTAATTGCTATTATGTATGGTATAATTTGGTAGGTACTATAGGAGTTATGTGGTAGGATAATCATAAAGAACTTAGATAATGAGAAAGTATTTCATGGGAGAAGTGAGATTTGAGATCTTAAGAAAGGTTAAGACTTGGTAAGCAGAGAAGAAAAAAAGAACATTCTAAGACAGTGGAAGGGGGAGTAGAGAGAGGGAAGGGAGACACTAGCAAGAGGCAGAAATGAATGCAGCTTCTCTGGGGAACAACTAGGAGACAATCTGACTAAACCAGAAAATCCAGCATGGCTGCATGGTCCCTTCAAAGTGATCTACAAACTGGACAACACTCCAATATGTAGCCAACATATTAAATAGCACTAATGTAACTGTTAAGAGATCAGGGGCCTTGGGATTGCAATCTACTTCCTTCTACTAACCAGTTGTTACTTTATTCTTTCATTACTCTGAAAGAATAAGACAGACATTTGTGTTACCTAACTGACCTCACAGGATTATTTATTACTAGGATAGAGGAGAAATGCTTGTCACAAAGAAATTTAAACAAAAGGGTAGAAGGATTAGGCACTCGAAAGTGGGTGGGAAGGCACCTCATACACCTACTATGATATAACCTTATTAAAAAATCCCTAATCAACCCTAAGTAGACACTAAACTTTTAAATTCATTGCCTAACAACATGCATTTAAGGATACAGTAAGCTGTAAAACTTGGGAAAGAGACTGGGTTCAATAACTAGATACCTCAAGGAAGGTTAGGAATAGGACAAATACTAAATACTCTATTTTTCTGGAAAAGAAAGGCAGAAAAGATCAAGAACAGAGTGACTAAATAAACTGCCACCCAAACTGGGACCTTCCTGGGAGTGAAGAGGCAAACAATTATTAATTACACTGGACAAGCATAAATTGGCACATAGGATCACTCTTGTCATTATATGTATATGACACTAAATTTCCCTAAAGGTTATGAGGAATCAGAGAAGAATTTTAAATAGGAGCGACACTATCACAGGTGCTTTTAAAAAAAGCCAACTCTGACAGAAAGGAGGATGGATTAAAGTGATGTGAAACCGAAGGATGGAAATCAGGAGGTAGGAGGTTGTTTTAAATGATTCTGTGATATGATGGTGGCCTAAACTAAGGTCAGGGCAGTGGAGACAGAGAAGACAAATCAGAAAACTACATTGGAGTGCTACATCCTTCACATTTATTCAAAACTAAAGTAATCCTTTATATGTATATTATGGGTGTATTTTCAAAATAATCCTGAGAAAAGACACAGCAGATAATCGCTATCTTACAAAAGAAAAAAAGCTGAGGCATAAACATTAGGAGCAATGTTTAAACTAGATTCTCACTCTGCATATAATAGCCCACCATTTAACTACACCTCCACATACTAAATGCAGAATTTAAATTTCTTCTCTTCTTCCAACCAATCTCTGTCTCTACTTAATTCTCAATCTACTTTTGCATCACTTCCTTTTCTTTCCGTGTGTTTTTCTTCTTTGTAGTGTACAGTGTACACCAAGGCATAGGTCTTCATTCCCTCACCTCCAATAATAATCCTTGTTTCAAAATATTAGCACTCTATTTCTTTTCCTACTTAAGCCACAAGTGCTTTATTAATGAATTATGTTGCACTGGCTATTGCTATTATGTAATAGCCCAGGGCAACTTATTGGAGTTTTTAATTGTCAAGATTTCTGCCATACACCACACTGGGATCATCTCAGTGTTATTTTTCTGCTATTTCTTCTACACATCTGTATCGCCTTACCTCAATGTTTTCATGAAAGACATTTTCTCTTTTGATCTCTATTTCTGTCTACTTTTTTTTTTTTTTTAAGAACAGCAAGTCCCAATCTTGGGGATATAGCTGCACAACACTGCAGCACAGGAAACCAGGGTTCATATGTCCACAGCTTCAGGAGATGGGACTAACAGAAGACAGCAATAAAGGTTAAGTGGTTCTTGTTTCCAGACTCCTGTTTACCTGCCCTCGAGGGGCAAAACGGTCTTCTCTTTGGGGGACATTCTATATGGTCTTTAAATGACTTAAATGGCTGTTTACCCTAAGAGCATTTCTCAAGTTACTGTCCACTATCACAATGGTAGGGAAAGGAGTCTGAGTTCCCTCTAGGAATTTTAAGTTTTGTTTTTTAATTCTTATAATAACCTATTTTTTTAAAAAAATCAACACAAGCATATTCTCAATCATCTAGATGACAGAGAAAAATAATAAAAATTTCTGCATCTGAATTTACTTTTTTGTTTACAATTCCAGTAACACCCACTCTCATGTGCACAAACGAGGAACCAGCATAAGTGCACTTATTACATAACGCATATGTATGAAGTGAAAACCAGATTATGTCAAAAGACGCCAGATGAACGAAAGGTTCAGAGTCCTTTTAACAGACAAAAAAGATGGGAGAACTGAGTCATTATTCTATACATGGTACAGGAATGGAAATCTAAATAAACGGGCTTTACATAGACGATTCAGGTTTGAAAAGCATTAGTATAAGATATGGAAACATCAAGAATTCAAGAGGGCAAAGGAAGATTTAAAGCATACATATTTAGCACAGCTCTTTCGCTGGCTGGATTTTAATTATAATCAACTATTTCTCACATTCTACTCTAGCTAATACTTGCATTAGAGAGATATAATTCAGGGGGAAAATGCAGAATTTGACACACACTAAATACAGTGCCCCCTCCCTTTTATCTACAGGGGTATGTTCCCAAGACCCTCACGTGGATGCCGAGACTGCAGTTACTACTAAACCCTACATACACTGTTTTTCTCTATACATACATACCAGTAATAAAAGCTTACTTTATAAATTAGGCACAGTAAGAGGTTAACAACAATAATAATAAAATAGAATAATTATAATATCTGTAATAAAATAATGTGAATGTAGTATCTCTCTCAAAATATCTTATTATACCTCATCACCCATTTCAGACAGAGGTTGACCAAGTGTAACTGAAACCTTAGATAAAGGAGGACTAGTGGCAATCTTGATAAATAATAATAATAATAATGGAGGATGGGGACTGTTAAATAGGATCTCATGGACTCAATTTCAGCATTATATTTGTCAGAAACTCTATAAGGAGGGTAATATGTGATGAATACTTAGATTATACCAAAAGAATTTTCCTTTTCCTCATAAAATAACATCATTATTAAAGAAAATATGAAAGTTTGAAAAGGTAGAACAAAGAAAATAAAATCGTGCACTTTCTTCTTAACCAAACTACTGTTGGCATTTTGGAATATTTCCCTGTATTTATTTAATACACAGAATTCTCTTTGTTGTTTTTCCCTTAACACAGCTGAAGTCATAGTATACTCCAAATCACTTATTATAAACAATTTAACTTGCAATAACTATAATGGACTCAAATTGTAATGCAGCCCCTAAATCCAAGTAGGCCACCTGAGATTTTCTGGGTTTAGAGTCAGGTGAGAATCCCTAAATATCTTCTGACCCAGATTTAAAATAAGCCTTGAATACAAAGGTCAAAGAACACTTTTGAATCTCAGACTATTTAGTGCTTACCATAAACTTTTAAAAAGGGGAGGCAAGATCGTGGTCTGTTGACCAGGTTGTAGTAAAAGCACTAAAATACTATTGAGGTCTTTGATTCTAAATAGGAAATAAATAATTAGTAATGAGAATTTTCTGAAGATAGATAATGAGATTATGAGACCTTAAAGAAAAAGTAACTGGAATCATAATATACATAAGAGAGAGAGAGAGAAACATACTTTGATTCTACAGAGTGTAAATTATTTCACCTATAGCCCTAATTACTTCATCTCTAATTATGAAAGATCTATAACTAACTAAATGAACTTAACAGTATATAAAATGAATTCTTGTAAGTACATTTTAAAATACAGAAAGTCTCTCCTTAAAATACGTATTATAAAGTTGATCATTTGTAACTCATGACACATACACACACACACACACACACACACACACACACACACACACACACACACAGAAGTTTAATCCCGGCTTTGTCACAAGCCATCCATGTAATCTTGGGCAAGTCACTTTGAATCTTTGGTCAGAGTTTCTGAACTTGTACAATGACGAAGTTAGAGATTCACTCTACTTATAAACCCTACTGAGAAATTTTATTTCTTTTCTCTTCATAATCTCACAAATCAAACTGAGGTGAAAACACTTTATAAAATCTCTCTTAAAATCATTCCAATTAAATACCAAAGAAAAAAAAAAAGGTTCCCTGGTACATTAGCAATTATGCTCTTTAGAACTGGTTCCATCTAATGTTAAGGTTAGGTTTTTCCAAAGGCTAGTGACATCCAGTTAACATATCAATTGTTTTTAATGTATACTCCCAGCAAGATTACATTTGCTTTCTAATCATGTTTCCAAAACGCCAGTAGGAAGGTAAACAAGAGAGGAAAAACACAAAATGCCGTCTATAATAAGGTACCTGTTTTAACAGTTTAAAAGAATAATGTTTGAAATGTATGGTATGCTATATGATATTAAACTATACACCTCTATGTAAATAAACTTCTGAATTTTAGGTTGTCAAAATTTTATATAAGATCCTAGTCCTAAATCAAATTCTGTACTTGAATGATGTAAGTACACTGTCCTTACCTTGCAAATAAAAAACCAGGCTAGAAACTGTCTACAGGAAATCAATGAGACTGAAACTATATAAAGTCAATGAAACACTCAAGTACATCTACACAACTATCTTTACATGCAGAACTGCTTGTATTCATGCAACTATCTGATCTCAAAATAGTTTAGTTTAAGAACGAGAAACCTGCTTTAGTTAACTATTGACTAATACACTTTAAAAAAAAAACTGACTCACCTTCGTCCAAGGATGTGCCTTAATTTGAGGGAATTTAAATTCTGTGTAGTTTGGGTTCATTTCTCTGATTTGCTCCCTTGTTGGAGTTCCCAGGACCTAGATAAAGAAAGCAGGTTATTGCCATCTTTTCCTATATATTTAGAAATTTATATGTTTTAAGGCATTGGATTCACTTAAAAAAGGAATTCTCAAATAAAATACTTAACTCATTAAATAGAGCAGTGCTATGATCTGAATATGTCCCCCAAAGCTCATGTGTTGGAAACTTAATACCCAATTCAACAGTGTTGAGAGGTGGGATGTTTAAATGGTAATTAGATAATGGCTCTGCCCTTGTGAATGGACTCACATCATTAAAGTGGAAGCAGGCTTGTTATTTCAAGAGCGGGTTGGTTAGCAATGTAAGTTTGGCTCCCTCTCACTCTTGCCCTGTCTTGACTTTCTGCCTTCCAACATGAGATGATACAGCAAAGAAGGCCATCACCAGATGTGGGCCCTTTGACATTGGACTTTCCAGTCTCTGGGACAGTGAACCAAGTAAATTTCTATTGTTTATATATTACCCAGTCTTTGGTATTCTGTTATAGCAGCACAAAACAGACTAAGGCAAACAAACTTTGTGAAAGCCTTTTATCTGTAGCCGACTACAGATTTCATGCTGTATTACCATAGACAGACTTCTATGATAACAATAATGTTAAATTTGGGTCATAAAAAAGATTACCATACTCATAAATATTCAAGTAAAAATCAGGTATATTTGTTTTCTCTAGAAAAACTATCTATCGCAATAATCACATCTGAGAGTATTTTTTCTTCACTTAGTTCAGTAGAGCCAAAGATTATACAGCTGTCCCTTGGTATCCAGATTGTTTCAGGAGCCCCCTGAGGATACCAAAATCCAGACACGTTCGAGTCCCTTATATAAAATGGCATAATAGTTGCATATAACCTACTTACATCCTCCTATACTTTAAATCATCTTTAGGTTATTATAATACTTAGGTTATGATAATACTTAAATAGTTGTTACATTGTATTGTTTTTAAGTTGTACATTATTCTTTATTAATGTATTTTTACATTGTTATTTTCTGAATATTTTTGATCTGCAGTTGGTTGATTCTGCAGATGTGGAATCTGCAGATATGGAGGGCCAATTGTATTATCAATATATCAGGTAAACTTTATTATAAACCCTCAATAATTCATTTAGTTGTTGAATACTTAGTGTCCCTTGTGTACAAGGAACTATGTCAGGACTTTTGGAGGATACAAAGAACAAGAGATTTCCTGCTACCATAAACTTACATATTTGTATGTCCAAAAAGTATAACTACAGTACACAACAAAAATGTATTGAGCACTTCATTGTCTCTAGAGCTATACTAGTGACTGAACAAAGGAAAGCACATGGACCTGGCTGTACAAGATGGATGACAGGAAGAAACATTAAATGCTAAAAATTGAGGACTTTGAAGAGAAACACTACATATTACTCATCTTTATAACTATAACACCTTGTATAAATCAAATTTGTTGAAATAAAATATTAAACCAGTTACAGTTCAAGAATAGTTGCACAGAAGTAGAAGAAAGGAATGGTAAGTACTAGATTTGTGGTGGCAACGAGTGAACAATCAGGCATAATTCTGTAACCATTCAGGGCAAAGTGAGAATTTGTTATGTTTTTGTTATTGGTTCTAATTCTTTAGACTCTGCTAAAACTTTCAGAACTTCATTCAAATTTTTAAAAGTTTGTTCTTTAAAAGACGCTTAAGAAAATGAAAAGGTTAGCCACGAACTGAGGTATTTAGAATACATAAAAAACTTATAATTCAAAATAAGACAAGCCAATACAAATCAGCAAAAGATATGTACAGGCATTTCACCAACGATGACATAGAGATGGCAAATAAGCACAAGAAAAGATGTTCGGCATCATTAATCATTAGGGAAATGCTAATTAAGACGAGATACCACTACATACCCAATAAGAAGGCTAAAATTAAAGACTATGTAGGCCGGGCGCGGTGGCTCAAGCCTGTAATCCCAGCACTTTGGGAGGCCAAGACGGGCGGATCACGAGGTCAGGAGATCGAGACCATCCTGGCTAACACGGTGAAACCCCGTCTCTACTAAAATACAAAACTAGCCGGGCGAGGTGGCGGGCGCCTGTAGTCCCAGCTACTCGGGAGGCTGAGGCAGGAGAATGGCGTAAACCTGGGAGGCGGAGCTTGCAGTGAGCTGAGATCCGGCCACTGCACTCCAGTCCGGGTGAGAGAGTGAGACTCCGCCTCAAAAAAAAAAAAAAAGACTATGTATAACAAATCTTGGCAAGGATGTAGAACAACTGAAGCTCTCACCATTGATGGTGGAAATGTGAAATGGTATACAGCACCTTGGAAAACAGTTTGGAAGTCTCTTAAAAGCTAAACATATACGTATCATACAACCCATCATGCCCACTCCTAGGTACTTACCCAAGAGAAATGAACGCATATGTTCATACAGAGACTTGTACACAAATATGCATAGCATATTTTTTGCAACTGCTAAACAGTAGAAACAAACCAAAATGGCATCGACAAGTAAATAAATGGTACATAGCCATACAGTAAAATATTACTCAGTAATTTAAAAAGAACATGGATGAATCTAAAAATAATAAAGCTGAGTGAGAGAAGCCAGACCAAAAAGAGTACCTAAAGTATAATCACATTCATGTAGAATTCTAGCAAATTTTCTACCTATAGTGACAGAAGATCTACAGTTTTGAGAAGCAGGACTACAAAGGGACACTAGGAAGCTACTGGGATTACGAATGTTCATTACTCTTCAGTTCATGGGTGTAAGGCATACGGCAAACTTATCAAGTGAACACTTTAATATTGCAGTTTTTTAAAACTATTTGATTCTCTGTGGACCACATAGGAAGAATATATCTGTGAATGAATATGAGACCACTCTTGATGTAGGCAATACAATGGTGTAATAATCACATCCAGGGTAAAGGTGATATCCATCACACTCAAGCATTTGTCCTTTGTTTATTTTATTTATTTATTTATTTTAGAGACTGAGTCTTGCACTGTTGCCCAGGCTGGAGTGCAGTGGCGTCATCTTGGCTCACTGCAAGTTCCACCTCCTGGGCTCACGCCATTCCCCTGCCTTAGCCTCCTGAGTAGCTGGGACTACAGGCGCCTGCCACCACGCCTGGCTTATTTTTTGTATTTTTTAGTAGAGACGAGGTTTCACAGTGTCAGTCAGGATAGTCTCGATCTCCTGACCTTGTGATCCACCCACCTCGGCCTCCCAAAGTGCTGGGATTACAGGTGTGAGCCATCGTGCCCGGCCTATCCTTTGTTTTATAGACAACCCAATTATACTCTAAAGTAGTTTTCAATATTTAATTAAATTATTATTGTGTATAGTCACCCTGTTGTGCTATGAAATACTAGATTTTATTCTTTCCATTGTTTTGTACCCATTAACCATCCCTATTTCCCCCTCAACTGCCCTTCTCAGCTTCTGCTAACCATCATTCTACTCTCTAACTTCATGAGTTCAATTGTTTTAATTTTTAGCTCTCATAAATAACTGAGAACATGTGAAGTTTGTCTTTCTGTGCCTGGCTAAACACAATGACTTCCGGTGCCATCTATGTTGTTGCATACAATAGAATCTCATTCTTTTTGAGTATATACACACACACACACACACACACACACATATATCACATTTTCTTTATCTATTCATGAAGTGTCCATGCTGATGAACACTTAGGTTGCTTCCAAACCTTGGCTATTGCGAGAGTGTTGCAATAAACATAGGAGTGCAGTTATCTGTTCAATATACTGATTTCCTTTCTTTTGGATATATACCTAGCAGTATGACTGCTAGATGGTATGGCAGCTCTATTTTTAGTTTTTTCAGGAGCCTCCCTACTGTTCTCCATGGAAGCTGTACTAATTTACATCACCACCACCAACATACAAGGATTCTGTTTTCTCCACATCCTTGTCAGCATTTGATACTGCCTGTCATTTAGAGATAAAAGCCATTTTATCTGGGGTGAGATGATATCTCATTGTAGTTTTGATTTGCATTTCTCTGATGATCAATGATGTTGAGCACCTCTCATACACCTGTTTGCCATCTGTATGTATCCTTTTGAGCAATGTCTATTCAGATCTTTTGTCCATTTCAAAATCAGATTATTAGATATTTTTCCTATAAAGTTGTTGAAGCTTCTTATATATTCTGGTTATTAAGCTCTTGTCAAATATTTTCTCCCAATTTGTGCATTGTCTCTTCAGTCTGTTAACTGTTTCCTTTGCTGTGCAGAAGCTTTTTATCTTGATGTGGTCCCTATGTGTAGTTTCTTGTATGCCAATTACACCTGTAATAAAAACTTTCAGAAATTATTTAACTATTAGAATACATAAAGTTTGGGTAGGACAGATGGAAGAATATTCTGAACTACAGAATCATTATTGACATAAATCAAAAGGAATCTAGTTAAAATAAACTGACATTTAACTGTGTATAAGGTAATTTCTGAGCAAACTCCTAATGTTATTGGCAAGAAAATAAAAAGGTGACTCTAAAAATAATCTAAATTATTAACACTTATTCTAACCCCTATTTCTAACATTGTTCTGGTGATATGTGCATGTGTCTGTGTATGTGTATACAGGTACCTGGTGAGAAGGTGAGGAGTGAAAAATGAGGGAGCAGTACTAATAAGCTTATCAATAATTGTCACATGCAATGCCACTGGATTCTTTTGAGAGCTGAAAACAAACAACGGTGGCAATGACATGAATAAACGAGTGTTTATAAACGTATACCTTCAGTGACCCTACAACCTACTGATTTCCATTTCAAGCTATTATACCCCAATAGAGAAATTCTTATACCTCTAAAGCAACATTGTTCATAGTAATAAAACACTGCCAATAAAAGCAAAAATCCACCAGTAGAATTAACAAATAAATTGTGGCACATAGTCATACAATAATATACTAACTAGCAATGAAGAGGACTAAACCAGAGCCACACATACCTTTATGGATGAATCTCACAAACAATGAATGCACACAGTATGACTGCCTTATATAAAGTTCAAAATCAGACAACACATAGTTTACATAGTAAAACTGTGTATAACTAAATAAAAAACATAAGAATACTCATCATTAAAATCAAGTACGGATTATCTAGTTTAACAAAGAGGATGTGGAAAAGGGGGCTGTGACTGGTATGGGGCAAAAGTAATTCTTCTACCTCTAATTCTTAATGTAAGTTGTAGTTACATGAATATTTACTATTGTACTTAAAACAATATATTTGTATATATTTTTCATTATGATATATTTAGAAATAACCAAAATGATACTTCAGAAATGCCCACTCTTGAATGAGTATTTGTTGTACAGTCATCCTCTATATATTCAGTACTTTGCTAACATAAGACACAGTACTAACTCTCCAAAAGAAATGAGAATTATATGATGTCCATTAGTAAATGCACCTGTTTACTGTGTGAACAGAAATCACATGGACTTCTTAAGCATTCAGCTAACTTTCCTATAGAGGTTATGGGGGATAATTCAAGAGTTACTGATATGGTTTGACTATGTTCCCACCTAAATCTCATTTTGAATTGTAGCTCCCATATTTCCCTTATGTTGTGGGAGGAACCCAGTGGGAGATAATTGAATCATGGGGGCAGTTTGTCCCATGTTGTTCTCATGATAGTGAATAAGTCTCACAATATCTGATGGGTTTTATAAAGGGGAGTCTGCCTGCAGAAGACAAGCTTCCGTCTCTTGCCTGCCACCATCCATGTAAGATATGACTTGCTCCTCCTTGCCTTCTGCCATGATTGTGAGGCCTCCCCAGTCATGTGGAACTGTAAGTCAATTAAACCTCTTTCCTTATTAAATTACCCAGTCTAGGGTATGTCTTTATCAGCAGCGTGAAAATGACTAATACAGTTACAACGTATAACGTAAGTCAGGATGTTCCTTGAAATGAAAGTTTTACAATTCTTGTTTTTTTTTTTCTACTTATAACCTAAGAATATTCCTAATGGACGCAAATCTGTGAAATATACAATAAAACAGTTGAGAAGCATGTGCTTATACACAAAGTATGCTTAACATATAAACTTTTAATAATTTATTTAAGGTACACCATGTGTGTGTACTCACTCTCACATCCTTCTCCCTAAACTCACTGTCTCACAGCCACTTAGATCTAAACATTTTACCTAATATTATGTCAAGGAAAATTTCAAACAAAAAAGTTGTAAAAGTTTTACAGTGAACACCAACCCACTATATCCACTATCCATATTCTCCAACTAACATTTTACTCTATTTGGTTCATCACATATCCAACCCTCTATTCATACATCAATCCAACTATTTTTTGATGCATTTCAAAATAAGTTGCAGATATCAGCACACATCAGCATGCATATAATTAACGTTTGATATTTACAACTTTATAAGTATTTTTTACATACCTTGAATCCTCCCTTTAATATATACCAGAAAACGCACATGGAAAATCTTTATCACAATGGGAAATAATCTGCTTTGATGAATAGTGATGATATTTAAAAAGTATTTTTTTTCTTCTGCAACTCATTCCTTTATAAAGATTTATACACTTTTACTGTCAGTTTTGCTGTTGATTTGCATTTATTTCACCTGGGTTCCCCACTGGTTAAAACAAGGTTTCTTTATTATACTTACAATCAGTGGTCAGAGTTTTAACTAGCTATATTCTTTACCTTCAAAATGTAGTTATCACTGACTTTTAAGAGGCTTTAACTACCAACCTGTAAATAGAATTGTTGTTGATGTATTCACTATAAATTATTTTTAAAAAGCAATTAACTAAAAAAAGTCTGTCAGCACAAAATGGCAAAGAAAATCCTATTCATCCATTTACTGTCACATGACTGTGAATCACGAAGGCTATTAGATGGGAAACAGAGATCCTAACATTACAGTATGTTCCATGTTTAATTCAACTACTATCATTTTTCTAGTCTTTTCCTTATTGTTTTTTAAATCTTAACACCAGGTTCTCCCTAGGGTGGCTGACAGTGGGATTTACAACATATTAAAAAATACTAACAATTCAAAAAGCTCTCAAATTTGAAACACTGAAGAATATTTTATTACGACAAGGTCCTCACAATATAGGAAAAAAACTACTTATTTCTGTTGGTGACTTCTAATGATAAACCAATTAAAATAAAACTTTAGGGAGCAATTTAAAAATGCCTACTATCCCTATTCGTGATCAAGAATGGTCACAAAAAAAAATATTTTAAAAAAATGGAAACTAGATGAGAGATTTTCTAATTCAGGGGTCAGC
Organism: Rhinopithecus bieti; assembly: GCF_001698545.2. NCBI lineage: Eukaryota > Metazoa > Chordata > Mammalia > Primates > Cercopithecidae > Rhinopithecus > Rhinopithecus bieti. Next base: position 2,392,577 of record NW_016803631.1, on the reverse strand, counting down.
AAACTTTTTCTGGAAAGGGCCAGAGAGTAAATATTTAAAGCTTGTGGGACACAAAGTCTCTGTCACTGCTCAACTCTGCAACATAAAACAACCACAAACAAAAGTTTATTTACAAAAATGGGTAGCAGATTGTGTTTGGCCCCTGGACTCTACTGTGTTGACCCTTAATCGAGTACAAACATTTTTAAACATGAGAAAAACAGACCCAGAAGGAGTATCTTTTCAGAGGTCATAACCAGAAATAGAGCTAGAAAGGAATTTAAACCTTATTAGTGGTAAACAAATTGTAGGAGGTGGCATCAAAGAATCTGGTTATTGAATGTGGCTAGAAGGTAAACAATTTCAGTAGTTGTGAAAAATCTTGATGATATTAGGCATGAAGGAGTAGATCTGGAAGAGAGAATAATATTTGAGATCAGACATTCAGGAAGAACCAGGAAGAGCTCTCCACCAAGTGGTGGACATCAGATACATTACTTAGAAGAGAGCTTGAGGCTAAAAGAACTGCTTTGGTAGTACCTGTGGTATAAGCGCTAGGTGGCTGTGACAGTGTATAACAGTCAAAGCAGACAAAGAAGAGTGCTAAAGATGGGCATACAAATATACAGAAAAAAGAGATATTTAAACAGAAGGCTGAGATAGAAGTACAAGGAGTTGGGCGAGGTCCCACAGACACTGACACCATGGGGGCCAAGGAAGGTGAACACTTAAAGGACAAAGAAGTATCTTGTGACACAATGAACCCAAGCAAAAAATAAAGTCCAAAAGGTGTTCACTGCAGGTGGCCATTAAGATTTCCTTTCTGATCTTGCTGAGGTCATGAGAAGAGCAAGCCGACCACAATCACCTGACATGAGTTTAGTGGAATTAAGTTTTCCTTTCAAAACGTACTGGTTGGCAGCGAGAGAAAGGAGAGAACAAAGAACAAATATTTATTAAGCACATAGCATGTAAGAGCAGTGTGCTAGATATATCAATTTTCTTTTCTCATTTGAATTTTGCAGATACAATATTATCCTCTTTTACACTTGAAAAACCTAAGGCTGACAGAAGTCTCAAGGTTACAATTTGTCAGTGGTAGATAGGGATACAAATGTATGTGTCACTGACTCCCTAAAATGGTCTATCTAATGTTAAGGACAGAAAAGAAGGAAGACTTTTTACAAAATAACTTTTCAGGTCCAGCGCGGCCAGTGGCTCAAGCCCTGTAAATCCTAGCACTTGGGAGGCCAAGACGGGCCCGGATCACGAGGGTCAGGAGATCGAGACCATCCTGGCTAACCACGGTGAAACCTCCGTCTCTACTAAAAAACATACAAAAAAACAGCCGGGCGAGGTGGCAGGTGCTGTAAGTCCCTCCAGCTAACTTGGGGGAGGCCTGAGGCAGAGAATGGCATAAACCCGGAGGCGGAGCTTGCCAGTGAGCTGAGATCCGGCCACTGCACTCCAGCCTGGCCGACAAAGCGAGACTCCATCTCCAAAAAAAAAAAAAAAAAAACAAAAAACGAAAAGTCATTTTCTTAAACTACACTGATTATTCCATAAAAAAGAAAACTGAATCCTTTTGAGTTGTATAAAATATATAACGGTTTTGTAAGATCATGAGGCTATAAACAAGTTTCGAAAGTTAAATAGACTTTTTGGCAACTTAAACAAAATGCCGATTTAAATAAAATCTACCCCTATCATGGTAATTCAAGTTAATAAAATGAGTATCAACATTATACTGAATGGGCAAAAACTGGAAGCATTCTCCTTGAGAAGTAGAACAAGACAAGGATGCCCACTCTCACCATTCCTATTCAACACAGTACTAGAAGTGCTAGCCAGAGCAATCAGGCAGGAGAAAAAAACAAATAGCATCCAAATAAAAAAAGAAGTAGTCAAACTATTTTCTTCACAGATGATATGATTCTATACCTAGAAAGCCCTAAAGACAAAGGTTCCTGTCAAAAGGTTCCTGGAACTGATAAATGCCTTCAGTAAAGTTTCAGGATACAAAATCCATAAATGAAAGTAAGTAGCATTTCTATACACCAATAATGTTCAAGCTGAGAGCCGAATCAAGAACACAATCCTATTTACAATAGCCACAAATAAAATACCTAGGAATACTTCTAACCAAGGAGGTGAAAGATCTCTACAGGGAGAACTACAAAATGCTGCTAAGAGAAATCAGATGACACAAACGGAAAAGCATTCCATGCTCATGGATTGGAAGAATCAGTACCGTTAAAATGGCCATACTGCCCAAAGCATTCTACAGATTCAATGCTATTCCTATCAAACTACCAATGTCATTTTTCATGCTATTCCTATCAAACTACCAATGTCATTTTTCACAGAACTAGAAGAAACTATTCTTAAATTCATATGGAACCAAAAAAGAGTCCATATAGCCAAAGCAATCCTAAGCAAAAAGGACAAAGCCAGAGGCATCACATTACCTGACCTCAAACTATACTGTAAGGCTACATTAATCAAAACAGCATCATATTGGTACAGTTGGCAAAAATAAGCAATGGGGAAAGGATTCCCTACTCAATAAATGGTGCTGGGATAGCTGGCTAACCACATGCTAAAGAATGAAACTGGACCCCTATCTTTCACCATAAATAAAAAGTGACTCAAGATGGACTTAAGATTTAAATGTAAGACCTCAAACTATAAAAATTTTACACGAAAACCTAGGAAACACTATTCTAGACATTGGCCTTGAGAAATAATCTGTGACTGAGTTCTCAAAAGCAACTGCAATAAAAACAAAAATTGGTGAGAACTAATTAAAGAGCTTCTGCATTGCAAAACCAACCATCAAAAGAATAAACAGACAACTTACAGAATTGGAGAAAATAGTCACAAACTACACATCTGACAGGTCTCCTACCCAGAATCTGTAAGAAACTTAAATCAACAAGCAAAAAACAAATAACCACATTAAAAAACAGGCAGAAGACATGAACAGAAACTTCTCTAAAGAAGACATACTGGCTAACACGGTGAAACCCTGTCTCTACTAAAAAGTACAAAAAACTAGCCGGGCGAGGTGGCAGGCGCCTGTAGTCCCAGCTACTCAGGAGGCTGAGGCAGGAGAATGGCGTGAACCCGGGAGGCGGAGCTTGCAGTGAGCTGAGATCCGGCCACTGCACTCCAGCTTGAGCGACAGAGCGAGACTCCGTCTCAAAAAAAAAAAAAAGACATACAAGTGGCCAACAAACATGAAAAAAATGCTTCACAATCACTAATCATCAGAGAAATGCAAGTCAAAATCACAATGAGATACCATCTCACATCAGGCACAATGGCTAACTAAAAAGTAAAAAAACAACAGATGTGGTGAGGCTGCAGAGAAAAGGGAACACTTATATGCTATTGGTGGGAATGTAAATTAGTCCAGCCACTGTAGAAAGCAGTTTAGAGATTTCTCAAATAACTTGCTTGACCCAGCAACGCCATCACTATGTATACATCCAAAAGAAAAATTGTTCTACCAAACAGATACAACCACTTACATGTTCATCATAGCATTCTTCACAATAACAAAGACATGGAATCAACTTACATGCCCATCAATAGTGGACTAGACAAAGAAAATGTGGTACATATACACCATAGACTACCACGCAGCCATAAAAAAAATTATGTCCTTTGCAGCAACATAGATGCTGCTGGAAGCCATTATCCTAAGCAGATTACTGAATAGAAAAGCAAATACCGCATGTTCTCACTTATAAGTGGGAGCTAAACATTGGGTACTCATAGACATAAAGATGGCAATAATACAAACTGAGGATAACTAGAGAGGGAAAGAAGGCTGCAAAACTAACTATTGGGTACCATGCTCAGTACCTGGGTGACAAGATCCTTCATACCTCAAACCTCAGCATCACACAAGATACCCAGGCAACAAACTTGCACATGCACCCCTGAAACTAAAATAAAAGTTGGAAAAAATATTTGAAACTGTTAATAACAGAGGTCTTTAGCAACCGAATACTAGGAAGAAATAGTCATCTAACTGGCTAAACAAGATAAAATTGAGTATAAAAAATCTAAAACTTATTTTAAAATGCTTTGTAAAATATACTTAATAGAATGCCATGCAAAGGCTTGCACTGTATTATTATTTTTTAAAAGGCTACTATAGACTTCTGCATCTAGCTGTGATGAAATAATGAACACTGAAACTGCCCCCCAGGTGTAAACAACTAAGAAACTGGCTGACAAACAAAATTCAACATTTTTAAAGAAGTAGGAAAATATAAGAGAAAAAATCAAGTCAGTCAACAGACACAGATCCAGAAATGACAGAGATGACAGAATTAGCACATAAGTACTTTAAAATAGCTATTATAACAAGGAGAGAAATAGAAGATATAAAAAAGAACCAAATGGATATTATACAGTTAAAAAATATAGCATGTGAAATTAAAACTTCACAGGAGAGGATTAACAGGTTAGACACAGGGGAGAAACTGAATCACTGAATTAAAAAAATAGCAATAGAAACTATCAAAGCTGAAGCATGGAGGGAAAAAACATGTACAAATGTGACTTGAGTCTGATGGTGGGAAGTAGGGCAGATACAGAAAAATTATTTGAAGAAACATTACCAAAACTTACCCAAATTTTATAAAAACCATGCATTATCCCACAAATACAAGAAGTTCAATGAACCTTAATGAGGACAAATACAAACAATACTATAAAAACTCATAATCAACTGGTAAAAGCCACTCATAAAGTGAAAATCTTCAAGAATGCCAGAAACACATTACAGACAGGGCATATACGGGATATCAACAGCTGACTTCTTATCAGAAACAAAGTCAGAAGAAAAGAGAGATCTCTCCAAAGAGTGAAAGAAAAATAAACCCTGGAAACCAATTCTGTCAAGTGAAAATATCCTTCAAAATAAATTTTTAGGCAAACAAAAGCTAACCGAGTTTGTCACCAGCAGATCTTCACCACAAAAAAGTAGTTCAGGATGAAAGAAAGACTTCCAAATGGGCATTCTGATCTACACAAAGGAATAAAGAGCACTGAAAATGGTAAATATGCAGTTAAACGTATGACATTTCCTCCTCATTAAAAAATTCCTCTTGAAGAAATTGCTTAAAACAAAGTAACAACTGTTGTAGGAAGTCAAGGACCCTGAACAGAGGGACTGGCTGGAGCTGTGGCAGAGGAACATGAATTGTGAAGATTTCATTTTAATATGGACATTTATCAGCTCCCAAATAATACTCTTATAATTTCTTATGCCTGTCTTTATTTTAATCTCTTAATCCTGTTATCTTCGTAAGCTGAGGATGTACATCACCTCAGGACCATTATTGTGTTAACTGTACAAATAGATTGTAAAACGTGTGTTTGAGTAACATGAAATCAGTGCACCTTGAAAAAGAACAGAATAACAGTGATTTTCAGGGAACAAGGGAAGACAACTGTAAGGTCTGACTGCCTGCAGTGTCGGGCAAAATAGAGCCATATTTTTCTTCTTGCAGACAGCCTATAAATGGACGTGCAAGTAGGGAAGATATCGCTAAACTCTTTTCCTAGCAAGGATTAATACTCTGGGAAAGGAATGCATTCCTGGGGGGAGGTCTATAAACAGCTGCTCTGTGAGTGTCTATCTTATGCTGTTGAAATAAGGACTGAAATACGCTCTGGTCCCCTGCAGTACCCTCAGGCTTACTAGGGTGGGAGAAAACGCTGCCCTGGTAAATTTGAGGTCAGATGGGTTCTCTGCTCTCAAACCTTGTTTTCTGTTAAGATGTTTATCAAGACAATACGTGCACTGTTGAACATAGACCCTTATCAAAAGTTCTGCCTTTTGTCTTTTGTCTTCCTTCCTCACAAGCATGTGATCTTTGTTCTTCCTTTTGCCCTTTGAAGCATGTGATCTTGTGACCTACTCCCTGTTCTTGCAACTCCTCCCCTTTTGAAATCCTTTTTATGTGCTGGTTTTGCGGCTCAGGTGGGCATCACGGTCCTACCAATATGTGGTATCACCCCCGGAGGCAGAGCTGTAAAATTCCTCTCTTTGTACTCTTTCATTTTATTTCTCAGCCAGCCGACACTTATGGAAAATAGAAAGAACCTATGTTGAAATATTAGGGGTGGGTTCCCCCAATAAACAACAAATATTGTAAGGATTATAACATGTAGAATTAAAAAGTATGAAAACTATAGCACAAAGAACAGGAAGGGGAATGGAAATACTGTCACATGGTTCTTGTTTTCCATATGACATTGTATATTACTACTTGAAGACAGACTGTAATATATTGATGCACGTTTTAAATCTTAGACCAACCTTTAAAAATGCAACAAGGAAGTATAGCTTAAAAGCCAATAGAAAAAATAAAAACTACTGTTTTAATCCATAGGTGGCAGTAAAAGAGGGGGGAAAACAGAGGAAAGGAAAGATGGGATGAAAAGAAAACAAATACCAAGGTGCAAAACTTAAACTCAACCACAGTGATAATTACACTGAATGCAAACAGTCTAAGTACTTCAATAAGAAAGGGAGAAATTGTCAAACTCAATTAAAAAACACCTAACTATATGTCTGTAAGAAATGCACTTTAAATTAAAACACATAGATTAAAAGTAAAAGAATGCAAGAAATTATACCATGCAAATACTAATCATAAGAAAGATAGAGTGCCTATATTAATATAAGAAAATGAAAACTTCAGGATAAGAAAATTAAACAAAAATAAAGAGGGGCATTTCCTAATGATAGAAGTCATTTTAAGACTAAATCTAAAATTATTGAGAAGACCATGTGTTGATGAGAATGTGGAGCACTGGAGTTCTCATGTGTTGTTGGTGGGAGTGTAAAATAGTAAAACTGCTTTGGAAAATAGTTTGGTAACCATACACTTACTTACCATATGATCAGCAATTTCATTCCTACTTTTTTATTCAAGAGAAATATAAACATATGTCTGCAAAAACACTTGTAAACAAACATTCACAGGAGCTTTACTCATAATAATCAAAACTCCAAAACAAATCAAATGTCCATTAACAGGTGAATGAATAAACACATTGTGGTATACTCATAACACAGAATACAACTCAGCATAAAAAGGAATAAACAGGTGATACAGACAACAACACTGACGAATCTCACAAACATGATACTGAGCAAAAAAAGCCAAATACAAAAGAAATATATTTCATTTATGAAATTCTAGAATAGGCATCTGTAGTGACAGAAAGTTGATCAATGATCACCTGAGACAGAAGATGGGAAACTGACCACAAAAGAGAATGAACAGGGTGACCAACCATCCCAGTTTGCCTGGGACCATCTTGGCAAACCCCTCAGACTGGGCAAACTGAGACATTTGGTCATTCCAGGCTATAAAAAGAAACATTTTTAGGATGATAGAAATGTTCTAAATCTTGACCAGGGTAGTGGTTACATGGCTTTGTTTGTTGAAATTTACTAAACTGTCATTTAAAATGGCTATATTATACATAAATTATATTTCTATTAACTTGACTTAAAAGTAAAAAAAAAAAAAAAACAAAAAACAGGGATCATTATGTAACTTGTGTTGCCTTTACTAAATGCAAACAGATGTTTAACCTTAAATTACTATTTATAAGGCTAGCATTAAAAGTATCAGAATCTGTCAAACCCTAAAATAAGAACTATTTTATATACAATATGCATATTTTTTTTAAGAAACCAAAGATGAGACATAATCAAGAGGCATTTAAAAAACTTTTCAGTCTCTGAAGTTATTCACATTTCAAAACATTTATTTAGTGCCTATCCTCAAGAAGCTCTACGGCAGAGAGACTTGTACATAAATCAACAACAATCACGTGACAGTAGTATAGCAAAGTAAGTATAGGTAATGTGTGAGGTGAAAGTGCTACACTGCAATGGAAAGAGGAATGGATTCAGAAGGTTCTGGAAGGGGAGTCAAGAGCTGATTTTACTTAAGGAATGTAGGAGGCAAATGAGTAAAAAGTACATTCTCTGCACACTAGGTGTGTAGGTGAAAAACAGCATGCTAAAAGAGAATAAGGATTGGATTATAGATGGATGATATAATTAAAGGTTAAAAGGCAAGCAAGTGACAGATATGAAGAGCAAAGATTCTGAATGCATGACTATCTTTAATATCACAAACATAAGACATTTTAGCAACAATCCTATTTCAACCTCTGAGTATATCTTTAGGTTTTATATTAAGTTTTTATTAGGTTCAAAGAATATTTCTACCTGATTTACTCTGGCTGAATTCTACATTTGGAACTTTTGGAACAGAATAATTGAACAATAATTTTATAGATTAAAAAAGATGTTCAATAAATTCTCATTTCATACACAAAACAAGTCTTAGGGTTCACTTGAATTTTAAGAGATGGAAATTTTTTTCCCCAAAACGTTTAGACTAAAGACATATACTTTGAGTAATTAATACTTATTCCTGGATTTCCTGAAAAGTGAGTCCTTTTTTTCACTTAAAGGAAGTTAAACCACATGGAAATGTTTTATGCACACTTCTGTAAGTATATTTCATACAAAAGAGGGGGGAATTTTAAAAACTATCACACCAATGGGAAGAGAACATATTCTCAGTTATCTATTACTAGAACTCATGACCTTTCCATTTGTTGCAAAAAGCACCAAGATCAGCCTGCCCCACCCCTTTGGGGATACTGTTTATCCCCTTACTATTAAATCAATCATTTTATCTGTTTCTGGTCCCACCTGGTTACAAATTTATCCAAACACTGAAAACATCAACACAGGAATTATGAGTTGATAATTACTGTCTTCAAAGAAATAATATGGCCCAAGAAGCACGTGACAAAAAGCAACTGACAAAAGCTCTGAAATGCTAGTATTTCTTCCACAACCTTGTTTATTTTATAGTTCAACACCAGAGGTCGCCAAACTTCAGCAATAGAGGTGCACGTGCAGCCTTTAAGAGCGAAGTAAAAGAAAGTCTATTAGGAATGTTGCTGCTCCCCTTAAATCCTGCAGTTGCTTCCAACTGCTTACAAGCTAATGTGATCTGGCCACTGTCAACAGCTCCAGTCTTCTCTTTCCCAGTAAACTCATATTCTATCAACCCCACCAGGCAGAACCTTAAGTGACAACCATAAAGAAACACACGAAACCCAGTTTTACTAAATATTTATCCACTCCCTTCCCTTCCCTATCTGGTAAAAATACATTTTGATGTTTCAAGATTCAGCTCAATGGTTAGCTGTCCTATAAAGGCTTTCCAGACAGCACTACTCTAAGTGAAATGCCTCTGCCTTTGTACTCTGCTCAGACATCTGGAATAATACTGGGTTTGCCCTATTGCCCTCAGTTGTTCCTCTCCTCCCATCCACCAGTCTCTGAAGCCCCTGAAGGCGAGAACCCTTTAAGTTCTTGCCCAGCACCCAGTAAAAACGGTTCACTAAATTAATGCACGTAGTTAACGTGGTATGTACCTTGAAAGACTAAAGGAATGTACGGTTAGGCCTATAGACAATGAATTCAATAAAGGCTTTAAAAATAAAATTATGTAACACAATATAATCATTGTATAAATGGTTGAATACCTAAACATCTTCATTTCTTTTCTGCATAAAAGAACTGCATATGGAAATTAGAGTGTTGGGTTACGTTAGGTTGGCTGTTACATCCTCATCAGTTGCTAGAAATTTTAATTGTTCCCTTTTTTGGCGATTTAACATTGCTATAAACTTTGCGTACCTGTTTTGTGTGGATATAAGTTTTCAATTATCTAGGATATATACCTACAAACTGAATTGCTGGGTCATATAACTAAATGTTTAATATTTTGAGGAAGTGCCAAACTTGTTCAAGGTTTGCATTATTTTACAACCACACCAGCAACGCATGAAGGTTCCAGTTTCCCCATATCCTCACCAACATCAGTTACTGTCTTTTTACTTTAGTCATTATGGTGAGTGTGATAACAGTATTCATTATGGTACTGACTTTCATTTCCTTGATGAATAATGATGTTGAGCATCTTTTCGTATGCTTACTGGCCATTTGTGTATCTTCTTTAGAGAAGTGTATGCAGATTCTTTGTCCATTTTTCAAGTGGGCTTTCTTTTTATTATTGAGTTGTAAGAATTCCTTATATACTGTAGAGACAAATCCCTTACCAGACATAATCTGTAAAAATTTTCTCCAATTCTTTTAACTTTCTTGATGCTGTCTTCTAAAGCACAAGTTTTTAAATTTGACACAGTCCAATTTACTTGTTTTTCTTTTGTAATGTGTGCTTTTGTGTTACACGTATGAAAATACTGACTAATTGAAGTTTACAAAGATTTGTAACTGTTTCCTTCTAAGAGTTTTATAGTTTTGGCTCTAACTTTAGGTCTTTGATTCATTCTGAATTCATTTGTTTTTAATTAACTGACGAATTATAACTGTATACAGTTTTGAGATAAACAGTGATATTATGGGTACACTGTGGAACAAAAGAATCAGACTAATTAACATACTGATTACATTAAATACTTATCATTTGCTCCTCCTGTCTAACTATAATTTTGTACCTTTTGACCAACATTTCCTATCCTCTCCACCTTCTGGTAAACACTATTCTTCTCTCTCCTTCTGGAATTCAATTGTTTCAGAATTCACATATTAGTAAGACCATGCAGTATTTCTCTTTCTATGCCTGACTTACTCTACTTAGCATAATGTCCTCCAGGTTCACTCATGTTGTCACAAATGACAGAATTTCCTTCTCTCTTAAGGCTAAGTAGTATTCTACTGTAGTGGATATATATATATTTTTCCTTCCATTCATCCACTGATAGGTACTTCCGTTGTTTCCGTATCTTGGCTTTCATGAATAGAACTTGGGAGTACAGATATCTCTTTGACATAGTGACTTCAAGTCTTTAGGATAGATACCCAGAAGTAGAACTGCTGGATCATACTGTAATTTTATTTTCAGTTTTTTGAGGAACCTCCATATAGTTTTCCATAATGGTTGTACCAATTTACATTCCTAACAACAGTGTAAAGGATTCCCTTTCCTCCACAAGCCATATAATTTTTTATATGGTGTGAGGTGGGGGTCCAACTTCATTCTTTTGCATATGGATATCCAGTTGTCCAAGCACCATTTGTTGAAAAGACCATTCTTTCCCCATTGAATTGTCTTGGAATCCTTTTCAAAACTCAATTGACAATAAATATAAAGGTTTATTTCTAGACTCTCCATTCTACTTAATTGATCTATATGGCTACATTCACGCCAGTAATACATTGTCTTGATGACTGCAGTTGTGTAATAAGTTTTGAAAACAAGAAGTGTGGCTGGGCATGGTGGATCATGCCTGTAATCCCAGCACTTTGGGAAGCCAAGGTAGGTGGATCACTTGTTGAGCCCAGAAGTTTGAGACCAGTCTGGGCAACATGGTGAAAACCTATCTATAACAAAGAATACAAAATTTCACCAGGCATGGTGGTGTGTGCCCGTAGTCCCAGTTACTCAGGAGGCTAAGGTGGGAGGACAGCTTGAGCCAAGAAGGTGCAGGCTACAGTAAGCCATGATTGTACCACTGCACTCCAGCCTGGGTGACAGAGCGAGACCCTGTCTCAAAAAAAAAAAAAGTGACTCCTCCAACTTCATTCTTTTTCAAGACTGTTTTGGACTTCATTCTTTTCTTACTAAATGAAAATTTATACTTGGGAACAAGTCATCTCCCTCCCTGCCAAAAAGTTTTAGTTAGGTAAACTACTGAACATAAAGTGAAAAATTCATTCTTGGTTGATACATATTCATAGCAGTCAAAAGACCTTTCTTTCTAGGTGAATTTCAGCTAAAGTGGTATTCTCAAGGAAGAATTATAAAATAGAAAGGGGGGTATCTGAATCTCTTGGATTAAAAAAAAAATACATGTAAAAATCTGTATACACTTCAATCAGTTTTACTTTCCTTTGAGAATCACTAACACTATAGTTCTTTGTAGCACCACAAGCCAAGATTTCCTTCACATTTTCTTGATATCTTAGACATCAAATAAACAATAAAATATTGCTATGATAAAGTTTAATTTATAAATTAGGCACAGTAAGAGATAAAAAACAATTAAAATGATATACTATAATTAAAGTTCTGTGAATGTAGTCTCTCTCTCTCTCTCTCTCTTAAAATATTTTCTTGTACTATACTTATCCTCTTTCTTGTGACGATGTGAGATGATAAAATGCCTATGTGGTAAGATGAAGTGAGGTGAATTACACAGGCCTTGTGACATAGCCTTAGTCTACTAATGATCTTCTGACCATACACCAGGAGGAGGATCATCTGCTTGGAATGATCCTGGATCAGTGAGCCATAATAATGTCCATGGCTGGATGTCAGAAGCAAATGATGTCGATGACTAATGGGCAGGTAGTGTATACAGCATGGATATACTGGACAAAGGGAGGATTCACGTCCCAGGAGGAATGAAGCGGGACAGCATGAGATTTCAGCATACTACTCAGAACAGCATGCAATTTAAAACTCATAAATTGTTTATTACTAAAGTTTTCCACTTAAAAAAATGTTTCTGAACTGTGGTTGGCTCTGGGTAACTAAAACAGTAGAAAGTGATACCTGTGGATATCAGGAGACTACTGTAGTAACAGTAATAGTAGTAGTAGTGATGCTTACTTCTTAGGGTTAATATAAGAATTAAGTGTGGTAATGAATGTGAAGTGCTTAACCCAGTGCCTGGCACAAAGTAAGGTCTCACTGAGTGGCAGCTTTTATGATGAGCAGTCATTTCTCAATATTGGAAAATATAGAATTCTGAGAAGCCAGGGATCCACTGATCTTTTTGTCTAAATTATACCACAAACAAGCATCAGTCAAATTGAAAGCCTAGGAAAACAATTATTTAGACAAACATTTGTAACAAAATTGTAACTCTCAACTTCTATACGAACTGTTCGTTACTAACAAAAAAAAAAAAAAAAAACGGAAGCAACTACTTTTTCATAAGTCCTGCAAATTGTAAAAAGGATATGCTTGCTTAAAAAATCAACATTCACAGAATAGTAAAAAGCCAAAAATAAAATTCTCTCCTTTCACCTTCCCTTAATTCTATTCTCCATTGTAGATTTTAGGTCCTTCTAATCTTTTTCTACGGATAGGCATCAAGAAATGAAGCCCATCTACTTGGCTCCCATAGCATAATCAAAGTTATTTTGCATCCTGTGTTGTACTTCAAATTTCTTACATAAAATTTCAGTTAGAGATAACCGAAATTACTAGCTCTTCCTGTGTAGAGCTATCTACATACGACATCTAAATGGTTAATGTTAAGAGAAAACTAAACAGTAGTTTAGTAAAGCTGTATTAGAAAAATTAAGAAACTTTGAACTGCCTTATAATTTTATATGCAAATATTTAAGATTCAATATGTTTAATGTCAAGCTTTTTAAAGAGATATTACCCAAATTCTAAAGGGCAGTACGAAAATTATGAAATTATACTGAAATTCCATTATCAGAGGTGGAGTATTGACTACTTCTGTCCTAAAACTCTTCTACTCAAAAGCAATGGTCAAATTATTACTATAGCATAAGTAAATGTTTATGAAAATAAATGAACTATCTCTGTAGAATTTTAATATTTAAATTAAAAACTGTCCACAAATAGTGTTTATTTTAAAATTGTTAGTTTTGTGAAGTTAACCAGAAATAAAACTGTGGGACTAAAGTTCATCTTACCTATTTGAAATTTATGTTTTAAAGTTTGGGTAGTGGAGGAGAAATTATTAGTAAAAAACTTAACAGCATCCCCAGATCCAAAACTTCCTAGATTGCTTATATGGATTTTTTTTCTGGGGACACTTGTCATTTATCTAAGAAAGTTATAATCAAACTTAGGAAAGCCAATGTATCATGTCAAATTTTTGAAAGACAATGCTATATCACTTTACCCTAATGCTGTTACTTTCAGAATCAATTATGTCATTCAAAATACATCATGCAGTTGGAATCTATGTAGTCATTTAAATATACTTATGTTCAGTTTTTAAAAGTCTTACAAAGCAGTAAGATGTATTTTTATTTAAATAAAAAAGAAAATATAGTATATGAAATATTTATAGAAGTATTTTCATGGATGTGCTAGAACAGTAAGTGATTTTTTGTCTATTTGTCTCTCTGTGCTTTCGCAATCTTCTGCATTGAGCATATAAAATCTAAGACTATGTAGTTATAAAAAAAGTAACTCTCATTAAAAATTATTATCTTCACCAGCATTACACAATCCTTCACAGGACTCTTCTATAAAGCTCCACTGCTATGGCCAACTGCAGAGGTGCCAAAGGACAATGTTATACGTCAGTGAACATTATGTTTGGCAAAATTCCTGGTAGAGGTTTTCTAAAAATGTTTTATTTTTTTCCCATGTTTCTGGAACTATATCAGATATTTCTTGAGATTTTTATATTAAGGAAGATTTTAAAGGAAAAAAGCACATTGAGAAGTCCCTAATGGAATTTGTCTTTTACAAATGCTGTGAAAATCCATGCATTTTGATATGCAGAGGTCAAACGGCATAACGAAATGATGATCTGACAATTCTATGCATGAAATTAACTTCAGAAAGTTAAATACTTGTGTTTTCATGCTTAGAAATGATTTTCCATGACTTTCAAATCTGTTCTTATACTTTTAACTTATTCTAAATATAATGTATTTGGATTTTATTCTAAATATTTTACAAAACCTTCTTATTAGAGGGCAGTGAGGAAAATTAAAAATGTTAGCTAGAATGAGATAAAGTTCGTTTAATTAAACTGTTTTACTCATGCTGTAAATTATTGGCATAGACATCTGAGTCAATAAACAACATACACAACAACCACATTAACTTTTCTTATTAATTCCCCGCTAATTTCAAATTCATGAATGAACAATGGTTTAACAAGTTACTTCAATACAACCCTTAACTGAAAATTATTTTGGTGCCCTCAGATATTAAAACACAAGAATAAAAAAAGTCCCTGCTCAGAAAGTTTATAAAATAATAAGGCAAAAGTTTATAAAATAATGAGGCAAGTCTACCACATAAAAAAACTTCATAAAGTTTATTATATGATTATTCACTTTCCTTTTCTTGCTTAAACTCAAATTCAGAGAAGAGTTACCTATTTTGCAAGGTTAGCTTCCCCAGATACTCTATTATGAGGTTTTCAAGGGAGAAAATGAAAAGAAAGCAGAAAAGAACAGTTTAATACGAGTTCCCTAGTTATCATAAACATTAACAGTGCATGACTGTTACCTTAAAAAAAGTGAGAACTGAACTGGGCATCTATGAGACTACCTTTATGAAAATTTCAAATCTATTCTTAAAGTCATGTTTATCAGTATATGAAAGTATTTGTTTAAAATACAGAATGTCTTAATAACATTTAACTTTGAAAACAAACACATATAACTTCTCTTTTCCAACTTGTATCAGAAAAACTAAAATAACTAGATCAGCATTTCTCAGGAATTTTCATTCAAATGAGACCTTGTATATATTTAACATTTGAGGAACAGATGTTAGCAACAATAGGAAGGAGGGAGGGACGGAGGCAAGCAGAAAGGAGAAAGAAGAAGATTTGGTATTTATTATTTATTTATTTGAGACAGAGTCTCGCTTTGTTGCCCAGGCTAGAGTGCAATGGCACTGGCTCACTGCAACATCTGCCTCCCAGGTTCAAGCAAGTCTCCTGCCTCAGCCTCTGGAGTTCCTAGGACTAAAGGCGTGCACCATCACGCCTGGCTAGTTTTTGTATTTTTAGTAGAGACAGAGTTTCACCATCTTGGTCAGGCTGGTCTCGAACTCCTGACCTCAAGTGATCTGCCCACCTCGGCCTCCCAAAATGCTGGGATTACAGGTGTGAGCCACCACGCCCGGCTGTGATATTTATTATTTAATTGATGGACTCACTGACACAGTCTCGCTCTGTCACACAGGTAGAGTACAGGGGCATAATCTTGGCTCACTGCAACATTTGTCTCCCGGGCTGAAGCAATCCTCCCACTTCAGGCTCCCAAGTAGCTGGGGCTATGGATGTGTGCCACTATGCTTGGCTAATTTTTCTATGTTTTGTAGAGACTGGGTTTCGCCATGTTCCCTAGGCTAGTCTCACACTCCTGGGCTTAAGCAATCCACCCACCTCGGCCTCCCAAAGTGCTGGGATTACAGGCGTGAACTAGTGCCCCTGACTGGACGAGTAAGATTTGGGGCTATATTAAACACACACACACAACACTCCTATGAAGTTTATTAACCTTCATGCAATAAGACTTAGAACTATACTAAACATACATACACTTGCACAAAATACAAAGCTCATGAGCCTCCGTGCAATGTGTAGTAACTTCTAGTCAATAAATGGATGGTAAACTACTACTGGTAATTCCATCTATCCTGGGCAGCCATGGTCAAGGACGTAGAAGGGACCTAGAAACCAGATATCCCAAAATGTCCTGGATGCTTGGAAATACTTACAATTCTCTTATCTTATATCATTATCAAAACCTCCTATAAGCAGTGATCTTGGAACTTACCTACTGTTAGTAAGGTGACATTTCTTAAGTATAAATGCAAGATGACAGCATAGCACATAAATGACGAGTGTTTTGTTTCAGAGTTGGCCTGCTACTACATATCGATCATGGATCATTTTGCAAAAAATAAGTGCTTAATGAAAACGAAGTCTGAAATTATCAGTAACAAAATCTATTAAGCAGGTAGCATAAACTAATATTAGCAGAAAAATGAATTACAAGGACTAACAAAAGTGGTACAAGCAAGCTCTAGACTTAAAGGTTTATAAGGTATTACAGCACGCATGAGATAGGGAATTATCACAGATGCTCACTTAGCTTCCTCAAAAATTCTACTTGTATTATTATGAATTAATTAAAATTAATGACAAATTGCCACAAAATTCTAAAATATAATCAGTAGAGAAATGATACAATTCTAATGAGCTAAACGTATATGACAAATAGAATGGCCAATATGCCCAGAGAATTTTAGCATGATGATGGTGAGCTCAAGTACATCAAATAAAAGCCTAGGGACAGGAGAAATGCTGAATGGTTGTGTAAGAGCAGAGATCAGGAAACTACAGTCCATTGTCTGTGTGAGGCCCATAAGCTAAGAATTAACAGATTTGCAATCAATTTGATGATTAGAAAGTACTAACTTTGAACATCAATTAAGAGAAAGGTTATATTCCCCCAAAAAGAACTCAATTCTTCTGGTTAGTAGAGTTGTATTAAAAAAAAAAAAAGGACTCAATTATTATACCTCTAACTTCATCCATAAAAAAATTTGTGAAAATGTGTTTTCCCTTTTGTTATTGAAGTACGTATATGATGTCCTCGATTTTGCCTTTTGGCCCACAAAGTCTAAAAGATTTTATCTAGTCCTTTACAGAAAAGTTGGCCAAAATATTTTACCTAGTCCTTCATAGAAAAAGTTGGCCAAGCTCCGCATTCGAGTATTAATTAACATGACGGGGTAGGCTTTTAGAAAATAAAGAAAGCGGATCACGAGGTCAGGAGATTGAGACCACCCTGGCTAGCACAGTGAAACCCCGTCTCTACTAAAAAGACAAAAAAAATTAGCCGGGTGCCGTGGCGGGCACCTGTACTCCCAGCTACACGGGAGGCTGAGGCAGGAGAATGGCGTGAACCCGGGAGGCGGAGCTTGCAGTGAGTGGAGATTCACTGCACTCCAGCCTGGGTGACAGAGCGAGGCTCCGTCTCAAAAAAAAAAGAAAGAAAAGAAAGAAAGCAAACTATTCAAATTTAGATCTGAGTGTAGCATAGAAATCAAAAAGAAAATAGTTCTGTTAACAAGGGTAAAAGGTTAGATCTGAAACTCAAAGATGGTACCAAAAAGAAGATGTAAATACCACAGTAGTCTAAGCTGCAAACTGTAAGAAACTGTATGGATAATAAAGAAGATCGCTGATTACACACTGATCTTTTCAACCATACTTGTACACAATGACATCTAGCAAAACCACCTTTGATTTTAAAAATCCCTATTTTTAAAGAATGAAGTACAAGGGTTTGAAAAGAACTTGATCACAGTCCTATGTTCATGGTATAAGCTAGTGAGGAGTTACAGCTCAGTATAATAAAAACTAAATTCAAGCTGTCCAATACAGAATAAGCTGCATCCCTAAGTAGTAATCTGATGCTGGAAGTGTTCAAGAAAATACTAGAAAATCATTTGTTATGAATGTAACTAAAAGGTTATTTCATTGTGTGTTGGATAGGACGACATGACCTCTAAGATGATTTTTCAATTTTACAATTCTATGAAATATCTGGGGTATCACAAACAAAGCCCCAGAGACAGTAGGTGTTGTTGCTTTGTCCAAACTGAAACCTTAGAATGAACCAATCTAGTGATATAAATCTAGACACTAGGTTTTTTTTTTTTTAAAGGGCCTTCCTTTAAGATCTCAAATATTTAAAACTTGAAAAAATTACATTTAAAAACTCAATTAAAATCTCAGCTCTACTGTTCTTAGAAGGAAACATATATTCTAAGATAATATTTAAATATTTGTTGTTAATAAAGGTGTATGTATGCAAAGCTAAATGAAAGCAGAAGCTGTGTCTGAGCAAAACCAGACACATCTTCTGCTTTCATTCAGCTTTAAATAAAATTTAAAATAAAATTATATTTAATCCATATAGACCCAACAAATAAAATTATATTAAATCCATAAGTCAAATGTTTCTATCAATGATCTAGCCAGACATGTAGGCATTCATTCTTTCATTTTACAAATACTGAATAAATATAAATAGTGACCAAATACAAGTATCTCCTATGTGCTTAGGAGCAGGGAGTATACAGTGAGCAAAAACAGACAAAGCTTCTGCCTTTATTCAGCTTACATACATTTTAGTGAGCTTATAGTCCAATTTTGCTTTTAAGTACTTTAAATAACAGATATATACCTTTCTTGCATCAGATATACATAATAGTTTTTCTAGAATCATACAAGAGAAGAGTAACTCAAATAACCAAAAGGCTGGGGGGCGTTCTTATACCCACTTTATAGCTGAACTTGCTATGTGACCTTGGATTGTTTCCTCCATTTTTTAAGTTTCTCATGTGTGTATATGTGTGATATATATTATTAAAGTAGCACCAAAATTCCTTCCAGTTCAAATATTCTGATTCAACCTTCTCACCTTGATTATTTCCACCAACTGATCCACACCACTATCCCCTGGAAATATTGGTTGTCCTAGTAACAGCTCAGCCAACACACAGCCAGCAGACCATACATCTAAAGAGAAAAGAAAACAAAGCCTTATTAATACTTTATAGCTTGAACTGAAAAATGTTTGTATACATTTTCTAATTTTACTTTGATCACAGAGTAAATATCACAAGGAAAAGATTATACAATCCAAAACAGAGAAAACTTCATAAAACTTCCCTAATGTTCTTTTTAATTAAATGTTAAACTTACCAAAGAGGAAACCAGACCAGTAAGAATATTCTAATAAAGGGTAAAGTCTATTATTATCAAATTTCAGGTATTCAAGTCTTCAAATAACAAGACAGAGGATTACAGTACCAAAGCTATGGCAGGACTATCTATTTATCATACTTAAAAATCATTCAAAGTGACACAATCTCTGCATATTAGTAGGTACTTACAGAGGAACAGCAAGGAAAGGTTCAATCTCTCCCAGACCCTGGGCTTTAAGTCAATGCAAATTCTGAGGAACACTTTTAAGACTTTAAATGGTTGATTTTATGTTCTAGGATGACTGACAGAAAATGTGCCTAAATATATTATCATTTTAAATAAAATGGAATGGCAATGATAGAGGAATATATTTTACTTCATAAATTATAAAATAATCCACTTTTAAGTCAAAATGAAAACCTCAATCCCTAGAGAAAACTTTAAAATTAACTCAATTAATACACTTTAAAATACTTTAAAGTATACATCCTAGTTTACCCAGGATAGTTATGGCTTATACATTATCCTGGGATAACTATTAGTAACATCTTCTTTCTCTCTCAAAAGTATTACTGGATTAGAAGATAAACTACAATCACTCTATTTTAAAGCCCACTATTAAAACTTCCTACAAGAAAAGGCTGCTTTTTAGCTTCCAGATTTCTGAGATTCCTAGGTTTCTAATGTACCACACTCAAGTGCTTTAGGGAGACGAATATGAATCATTGCTGGACTTTACCACCTACCAGTAGGGAAGGAGAAGAAAGAACAGTAAATGGTTGACAACAAAAATTTTAAAGGTCTGATGTGGTGAGATGTACTATCAGGAGAAACTGGAAATCACTGCTCCAGTGACTACTTTTTATTGACCTAGAAAAATGACATAGTATTCATTTAACAAACTCAAGTTGATTTTGTTCAGTCCTAAGTTAATAACCAAGATATCTATTCTGCAAATATAGACCAAGAGTCCTATTTAATATATTAGGAAATTGCTAAATGAAGCAAATATGAAAACTTGCTAGGGAATCTTTACTCAAAGCCAATAGTAATACTAACTGTTACAGTCAAGTGGAAAAGATGTATCTCCTTATTTATGTAAATGCTTATTTTAATCCAGGTTTTAAAATATCCCTTTACCTAGTTAATAAGATGGAAGGTAATATGCACTCAACTTTTTTCCTCTCTAATACGGAATGATTCACCTCAGAATACAAGGCTGAAAAAATTATATGGGAATAACTATGCCTTCATAAAAAACAACAGGAAACACTTTCTTAGGCAAGATTTAGCTACAAATATGGAAGACAAAAAGTAAAACATCAAGAAATACTCTTGCCTAGAAGTTACCACAGAAGATTGATACTTAAAAGATTCAGGTGACAACTATATTAGCAGCCTTCAATTCATGTTACATCAGTCAAGTTAGTAAAAACAAAGTATTTATCAATCACTTTCTGGATGACACTAAAATCTCTTCTACTTTTATTTCAAAGAAGAAATGGATGAAATTCTCCAAATAGAATAAAACTTCAACTAAATAGAAGGTACTGAAAAAATAAAAACAGTGCTTTGGCACACTGAAAATTAGTTGGGGTTAAAGCCAGAATAGCATTTTGTTTCATACTTAGGTTCATGTTAAAGTGATCTTTCAAGACCATTCAGTTTAACACACTTATTTCATGGAATAAGGAAATTAAGACATGATAAAGTTAAATGACTTCCCCAAGGTAAAGGTACTGAATAGTAGAGCTAGGCCTGGATCATTCTCAATTCCCAATCAAGATACCACTCTCTTGAATAACTGTCTCACTGTCACAGAATAACAGCCCTTCAAGGGTCTGTCTGTAAGTTCAATCCCTTGTTCTAAGGAAGTCTTTTGTTCTCATTCTGCCATTTCTCAGTAAGACAATATAATCAGAGACATCAGCTTTACCTTTGGCTGTATCTAATAATATTGTCAGAAGCAGTTACTCTTTCGTTTCAAACATTACGGTTAAAAACATTTAAAATGTAACTATATTAGTATACTTTTGGGGGGTCTGTTTAAAAACATTACAGTCTTAAGCGGCAAGTATCCTAAGTTTATAATGGGAGGCCAAACCTAGGCTTGTGAGGGTTCAAAAGACTCCTGTTTATATAACTGTTTCTTAATGTGTGAGATGATATGGTAACTTCTTGAGAAGAATCAAACTGCCTTTATTTTAGGTGTTTCTGGCACGACTCACACCAGTATATATAGATAATCAGTATCATATATTTGAATAAAATGTAAAGCAGCTGGAAAATACAATGATATACCCAAAGACAAGGGGCTGAAATTTGCTCCTGAGGAGAGTCAAGTCTAAAATGCCACAAAAGAATACCACCTTACATTTCTACAGTATTTTCACTAACATTTTATTTAAGCCTCACAGTCACTCAGAAAAGCAGAACTGTCAGTAATCTCCACTTTACTTCAATTGTGATGTGATGCTCAAACCCAGGTCGACCACAAGCAAAATATTCTTTGTACTCTTTCTCATCTATCCATTCATATATGCCATGTACCACAGCCATAATAAGACCCTGAGAATTACATACACGTACATATACATATTATTATGCTCTCTACCCTCTGGCAAAGCAGATTTCAAAGTGTGGTCTACAGAGAACACTTTGTACTCTTTGCACCTGGGTCCTCTAGACATTTTTAGATTTCCCAGAGGGTAAAACTCTTTTCACAAGAATACACTTTTACTGGGTTAATATTTGTACTGAGGGTACAAAGGAAATGGTGGGTAAAACTGCTGGCCTCTTGGCAGAAATCAAAATGTGCTTTGGCATTTTGCCATTTGGCAAAATAAAAAATGATAATGTGTTTTCTGATCAGGGTGTTTGCTTATATCAGAGAATTTCTATTTGTATCAAAAAGACAGAAAACTGTCACAAGGTCTGTTTTTTTTTTTGTTGTTGCTGTTGTTGTTTTGAGAGGGGGGTCTCATTCTGTCACCCAGGTTGGAGTGCAGTGGTGCAGTCTCAGTTAACTACAACCTCTGCCTCCTGGCCTCAAGCCATCCTCCCACCTCAGCCTCCCAAATAGCTGGGACTACAGGGGCATGTCACCACGCCCAGGTAATTTTGGTAGTGACGGGTTTTCACTATGTTGCCCAAGCTGGTCTCAAACTCCTGAGTTCAAGTGATCTGCCCACCTCAGCCTCCCAAAGTGTTGGGATTACAGGTGTGAGTCACTGTGCCAGGCCAGGTCTGTTTTTTGTTTGTTTTAGTTTTCTGTTACCGTGGGGATTTTTTGGGTTTATTATTTGCATGCTTTTGTTTCTGTTTTTGGACTAAAGGAATTCTCTTCAGAAACAATACATAAGAGTAAAATAATTTTGGTTTCCACTTGCACAGCTAGCTTAAAGTTGCTCCTTGTTAGCTTCCTATTCATGTCCAGCCGATCATGCTCTCTCTGTTCACTCCTGGCTAGTGGGCTAAAATGGAGTAAAAGAGAAGGTCAATGATGATTAAAGCTAATGGTCTCTATTTAGCTCCTTCTATCACTAAACATCTTAGGTGAAGACTTGAGAAGGTCAATGATGATAAAAGCTAATCTAATAGTCTCTATTCAGTCCCTTCTATCACTAAACATCTTGGGTGAAGACTTGAGAAGGTCAATGATGATTAAAGCTAATGGTCTCTATTCAGTTCCTTCTATCACTAACATCTTGGGTGCGTACTTCTACAGAATTAGTGCATTTAGCAAAACTATTAGTGACTTAAGCTGATTTTATATTAAATAATGGAGATGGCATGAAGGAAATGTTAGCAATATGGCCATACTATCACTTTCATTATTAACTTAATGAAATAACATTAACTAATAAATTCTCCAACTAGTGTAATCACACTCAGAAGTATTTCAGGAGGATTTTAAATAAAAAAGTAAAAAAAAAAAAAAAGTTACTTAGAATTAATTTAAATTCTTAAGGTAAAAGCTATTAGCTTTATAATTCTAATAGTCCAAGGAGGAAAAACAGAATAGTAGGTATATCTTGAATTCTAAAAAGTAAAATTTGAAAATCTCTATACAGGCATACATCAGAGATGTTGTGGAATTGGTTCCAGACCATTACAATAAGTCACAATAAAGCAAGTCTCACAAATCTTCTGGTATCCCAGTGCATATAAAAGATGTTCACTCTATACTATAGTCTATCACTTGTACAATAGAATTGTCTAAAAAAAATTAACGTACATACGTTAATTTAAAAACATTTATTACTAAAAAAAATGCTAATGATCATCTAAGCCTTCAGTGAGTTGTAATCTTTTTGCTGGCAAAGGGTCTTGCCTTGATGTTGATGGCTGCCAACTGATCAGGGTGGCAGTTGCTGAAGGCTATAGGATGTGGCTGGAGCAATTTCTTAAAGTGACAATGAAGTCTGCCATATAAATTGACTCTTTCCTTCACGAAAGATTTTTCTGTAGTATAAGATGCTCTTTGATAGCATTTTACCCACATTAGAACCACTTTCAAAATGGGAGTCAGTCCTCTCAACCCCTGCTGCTGCTTTATCAACTACAATTATGTAATATTCTAAATCTTTTGTTTTCATTTAAACAATATTCACAGCATCTTAACCAGGAGTAGATTCCACCTCAAGAAACCGCTTTCTTTGCTCCTCCATAAAAGAAGCAATTCGTTTATGTTTTATCACGAGATTGCAGCAGTTCAGTCACATCTTCCGGCTCCACTTCTAATTCTAGTTCGCTTGCTATTTCCACAACATCTGCAGAGACTTCCTTCACTAAAGTCTAGCACACCTCAAGGTCATTTATGAGGCTTGGAATCAACTTCTTCCAAAATGTTGTTCATGGTATTTGGACCCACTCTCACGAATCAAAAATGTTCTTAATTGCGCCTAGAATGGTGAATCCTTTCCAGAAGATTTAAAATTGACTTTGCCCAGATCCATGAGAGTAATCACTATCTAGGGCAGCTATAGCCTTACGAATGTATTTCTCAACCTTTGGGTGACCAGTTGCATTGTCAATAAGCAGTAATATTTTGAAAGAAATACTCTTCTCTGGAGTAGTAGGTCTCAGCAGTGGGCTTCAAATATTCAGTGAACCATGCTACAAACAGATGTGCTATCATCTACTCATTGTTGCTCCATTTATGGAGCACAGGCAGAATACATTTAGCATCATTCTTAAGGGCCAATACATTTAGCATCATTCTTAAGGGCCCTAGGATTTTTGGAATGGTAAATGAGCACTGGCTTCCACTTAAAGTCACCAGCTGCATTAGGCCCTAACAAGAGAGTCAACCTGTCCTTAGAAGCTTTGAAGCCAGGTAATGACACTTCTCTCTAGAGGAAGTCTTTCATCTCTAGAAAATCTAGACATGAAAGTCCTAAATGGTATCTTCTTCCAATACAGTATAAGGCGTTTGGTCTCCATTAAAACTCTGATGTTTAATGTAGCCACCTTCATCAATGATCTTCGTTACATCTTTGGATAACTTGCTGCAGCTTCTACATCAGCACTTGCTGCTTGCCTTGCACTTTTATGGCATGGTGCAGTTTTTTCCCTTAAACCTCATAAAAAAACCTCTGCTACCTTCAGATTTTTCTTGTGTAGCTTCCTCACCTCTCTGTCTTCACAGAATTGAAGGGAGTTCAGGCCTTGCTCTGGGTTAGGCTTTGGCTCAAGTGAATGTTGTGGTTGGTTTGATCTATCCAAACCACTACAACTTTCTCCGTAACAGCAATAAGGCTGTTTCACTTTCTTATCATTCATCTGTTCACTGGAGTAGCACTTTAATTCCCTTTAAGAACTTTTCCTTTGTGGTCACAACTTGGCTAACTGGCACAATTTCGACATGCCTTCCTCGCTAAGCTTAATCACATCTAGCTTTTGATTAAAAGTGAAAGATGTACCTTTCACTTGAACACTTAGAAGCAATTGCAGAGTTGTTAATTGGCCTAATTTCAATACCGTTGTCTCTCAGGGAATAGGGAGGCCTGAGGATAGGAAGAGAGATGGGTAATGGCCAGCTGGTGGAATAGTCATAACATACACAACACTGATCGATTAAGTTTGCTGTCTTATATTGTTGTGGTTTGTGGCAACCTGAAACAATTAAAAATAACATCAAAGACCACTGATCGTAGATCACCATAGCAGATACAATAATGAGAAAGTTTCAAATGTTGCAGTAATTACCAAAATGTGACACAAAGACATGATGACACAAAGACATGAAGTAAGCACATGCTCTTATAAAACTAGTGCGGGCAGACTTGCTTGACTCAGGGTTGACATAAACCTTTGAGAGGTTTAAAAAAAAAAAAAAAAAGCAGTGCCTGGAAAGTATAATAAAATGAGGTATGCCTATATATGTTTGCATCTCAAGCTTTAAGAAAAAAACATTATGGGATATATCCATCTTTTAATGCAAATAAAAGTACAGATTAGTAATACTAAATTACTAAAATCAAGAAGCAATTAATAATTATGAGCATTATATTCAGATTTATACTTACCTATACTAGAGGTATAATCAGTGGCTCCAAAGATCAACTCTGGTGCCCTATAGTACCGAGAACAGATATACGAAACATTGGGTTCTCCTCGGACCAGCTGCTTTGCACTAACAGAAAAAAAAATAAAAATAAAAAGCAGAAATTCTTTAAATCTAAACCTTAAAAGAACCTAGACTGCTACCCTTTCACAGTATCGAATGATTTTCTAAGATTCACATCATTTGAATCATATATGAAAAAGAAAATGTAAACTGTAACTATTTCTGACAAAAGAAATTTACAATTTTATCACCTTGCCTGCAAAAAAGAATAGCAATTTTTAAAGAAAGCATTTGTCACCTAAGAAGGCACCAAAAGCAAAAAAGGCTAAGTGTTGAATTTCTTCTGATCCTGTTCCCCAAATTCCACTTCTAAAATACAAAGAAGCAAGAGCAGAAAAGAGGTACCTCCCCCACCAAAAAGCATGACAATAGATTCTAAGAATGAATATTCCTCACCCAATGTATTTCTTTAAAAAGGGCTAGAAATTGGCCACTGTATTGCATTTTGACTTCTGACTCAGGGTGAATATTTCAAGGTTTATAAACTCAATCTATTTTTCCATATCTTGGTCAATTTATTAAGTGCATAAACATTTATTACCCAATAAATTATAAACAAGCCCTTCAACTTCAGGGCAGAAATGATTCACAGCCTATGAATTCTAACTGCTATAGTAAGTTTAATTGCATGTTTTCTTACTCTAATTTTCCTACTAAAATAGTTTGTAGCATGTATTTTAAACATCAAAGTATAATAAATTACAACTAATTTCTTTTGAGATGTCGCCCAAGATAATCCAAAGACAGAATAAAATATACTGCTGTAGAAGCCAGCCATTCTGACATACATTAATAAAAAAGATAAATAAAGGCACAAAATGCAATGAAATCAAAACAGTAAAACAGTAAGTGCCAAAAAAAAGGTAAGAAAATGCTGAGGTAAAGGTACTGGAAAACCAGGGTAAAGATAGATGAAAGTAGTCACAAGGATTTCTTTCAATGACTGGCCTTTCTTTTCTTCCATTTGTCTCTAGTCAATCATGACTCTAAACTTAACTTGTTTTCCTTCATCACTAGTTTTGAAGTTTGTTTTCTACCCTCTCCCCAAGTACTGGCATACAATAACCATTTCATAAATTAATAAATACTAATCCCTGTTTTTAGGCTGCATGAAAATTATGACATTTAGTTTTCAGCATAATTGATAGGAGACCATTATATCTTCTAAAGGACGCTTTTTAATTAACAAGATAGATTCTAATTATATTCAGAAAATTCATGACGAGACAAAATGTTAATACCCAAGCTTTGTAGCGTGAAGTTTTTTCACTACTTGATGGAGCTTCAAAAATGGAGCAGCCTCTCTTACAGAGGAGGCTGGTTTTAACTCCTTGCCCAATATTGTGATCACATCTAGCTTTCCGTTCCTAAATAGCCCAACTAGTCCTTTAGCTACTTTTAGGCCCCATGTCATCTAGTGAAAAAATAAGAAGAGAATAATAGCATTTTGTTCAAATTACCAATCTGATACGTAAAGCCCAAAGTGTTTCCCAAACTCTTACCTGACCAAATCAATTCTGTTAAAACAAAAAATTAGAGGGTTTATAAAATGAGCTATCAAACAAGCGAAATCCCTCTTCCAAATTTATCAGAATAAAGCTATTTTATGTCCCAAGAAAATGGGCTGTACCAAATGTTCTGACACTATCATGAGAACAGAAGCTCTTCTAACGTTGGTGTCTCATAGTCTGTCCCTACCAAGTCAGTCACTCTCAATGGGGAAGACACCCATTAACGATAAAACATAAATGATTTGGGCAGTTTTTCCTACAGACAAGTAGTAGTGCTTTGTTTCAAACACCAAATAAGAGCTCTATTGTCTTTCACCATTTTTAAAAATAGTTCAGGGAACAGAGTCATGGCCTGCAAAGTGATAGGTCATCTGAAATTAGTAGAATGAGGACGGTCTGAAAGAGGACACATTGTGAGACTAAGAAAAATTAACTCATGTGCTTATTTTTTAAAGGATCTATCTCAAGAGAAGCCTGTGGAAAACATATCCTATGTTGAAACCCAAATTTAAACTGTGAATTGATGTAAAAGTATTACAAAGGGCTAGGAACATAGGTATCAACAAGTGTGGGGCAATATGTAATCTACAGAGCGATGGTGAAAAGAAAGAATTTTAACAAGGATGAAAAAATTAAATTGGAAAGAATCCAAATTATGTAGAGATGTCTTAGGGACCGTGAGGAGAGAGATTAGGTGATTACACCAGTGAGGAAGCAGCAGGGTAACTGCCTGAGTTACATGGGAATATAGGCTTGACTACATGTTACAAAGTTAGATTAGAGAGGCACAAAAGTACTGAAAACTGAAAATGGAAAGAATAAAGTTTTATTACAAATTCACAGTAAATTACCAAGAACGAGTTTTTAAAAGCAGAAAGTTTGATGAAATTTGCAGGACAAAAGGGTAGAATAAAAGGTTAAATTATAGAGGAAAATGAAGAAAACACTGCTAGTAGACCTTTTATATCATCCCTGAATTGCGGTTAACTGTGAAGTTAAAAAGATACACAGGAATGTAATCAATATTTTGAAAAAAATTAGTTCTTACTGAAAAAGGAGTACATATCTAATATAAACTCAAACAATACTAAAATACAATCAATGAAAAAGTGAGTTTCCCAACTACATTATATTCCCAAAGTTTCCTTTCTTAGGCAATCAAATGTTATGGATTATATACTGTTTCAGAAATTAGCCACACATGTACTTGTATATATAGTCACACTCTGTACGTTTTTAAAACATAAAAGGTAGCATACAATACACATACTCTTGATGTGCTTTCTTCATTTAATGTTTCCTAGAGATCACTCCCTTTCAGTTCACAGACAGCTGCCTCATTCTTTTTCATGGTTGCATGTATTACTCTGTATGTACCATACTTTATTTAGCCATTTTCCTACTAACGGATGCTTATAAACAATGCTATAATAAAAATCCCTATATATACACTATTTTGTAAATGTGTATTTCTAAGGAAAGAATTCCTAAAAGTTAAAGTGTTAAATGAAGAAGTATATACATTTATAATTTTGACAGAAACTAACAAAACTACTCTCACAGCTGCACTAGTTTATACCTCTTGGATAAGAATTACCGTGTTTAGGCTGATACTGCAAAAGGAATATATTTAAAAGAAGATAATAGGGGGAGGAGGGGAGAAGGGAAGGGGCAGGGAGAGGGACAGTAGCTTACCTTCCAAAGTCACAGAGTTTTAATACGGCTGTATCAGGATCCAACAAGAGGTTCTGTGGTTTAATATCCCGAT
Source organism: Rhinopithecus bieti (assembly GCF_001698545.2). Classification (NCBI taxonomy): domain Eukaryota; kingdom Metazoa; phylum Chordata; class Mammalia; order Primates; family Cercopithecidae; genus Rhinopithecus; species Rhinopithecus bieti. The sequence goes on along the minus strand of NW_016803631.1, from coordinate 2,363,140 downwards.
GGCAGATTCCAAAGGAATGGATATAGGCTAAACTTCGGAACAGCTGATACATATACAACTGTAATAGATAGTAGAAATTAATTAAATATTTCCTATCCTAAACAAATCAGATTACTTAAGCAGTCAAGTAACACTGAGAATCTGTTACTTAAGAAGTAACAGATTCTCAGAAAAGAACACGTGAAATGCTATGGATTACCGGCACTCAATCCTCCTTTCACAAATTTCGTGTCATTTCTGTATTAATTAGCTATTTCTATATGAATTAAAGTGCCATTAACCATATGTACTATTTGCATCATTCTTTAATAACTTAAGAAAGGAAATTTTACAATGTGTTTTATAACTTTTAATTTTACTAACATCTCACATTACAAGCCCGCTAAGATGGGCTTTTATTTAAAACACAAATGAAAAGCTGAGAGAAGCATCCGAAATCATGAATAATAAGTAACTTTGGGTCAGAAACCAGGTATTCTGATTTTTAAGTTTATAGTTTCTTCTAGTAGGGCCCGCTGCTCAATGTAAACGTATTTCCAAAGTGTCATCTTTAGAATCATATTTTTCTGAGATACCAGCCTCCAAGGTGATTGACACAGTGGTCTAGGAAAACTCATGTGGACTGAGAAAATCTATAATCACTGCTCTATCAAGATATCAATAACTCTGTTAGTAGCACCACCATTCTTCCTGTTAATATCCTTCAGAAAAAGTATAATTCAAAATAACATTCAAAAACAGACGCCTAACTATTGACATCATCTTAAAAAAGAAAAGACGTTCTCAGTTTTCTTACCAAAAAGATACACTGAGAAACTGGGTCTGCATTGAGAAACTGGAATAAAGAATCACACTCTTGACTGCAGAAGACAGAAACTTCATGGAGAAAGAGAGTATAATTTAAACTTTGTTTATCTCAAGGTCAGTGTTCTGATTCACTTTTAAACTTTTCTGGTTGTTTACCTTCTGACCCCTACCCCGAAGTTACACCACGGACAGAATTTTTGAAATGAGTCAAACCAAAGATAACAAATATCTTGGTAAAAAAACAATTAAAGAAAAGAAAGATACTTAAAAGTCGAATGAAGCATTGACACGTGGCACCATCTTTAAAAGCTACTGCTAAGGCTTAGGTTAATTAAAGTTAACATGAAACCTACTTTCCTTCTAAGAAGCATGGTGGAAACTGCAGACAGCTGAATTTTAGTACATCTTTGAAGTTAACATTAACTATAGCTGGAAAAGTTTATGTCTTCTTTAAAATGAAGCATGATGTAAACTGTACAGAAAAGATCTTTTATAAGGTCAGCATTTTGCCAACAAAGTTAAAATTAAGGCATTTAGGTATCCATATAACTTTTTTTAAAAAACTTCATACTTCTATTATTGTACCATCATTCACAGAATCAATTTCTAAGTCCTAAAGCTTACTCTAGGAGTTTAATTCATTATCACTAAAAAGATAATCTCCAATAAGAAACTGAGTTCACAGGCATAAATTTACTAAAAACAGAGATTTTACTGTGTCAGCGTATTAATGTCTAGGTCAGCAAGAATCAGTGAACACAAGTCTTCTTTTTCTGGAAAAAAAAAAGCTTAAGAGTTTAAATGAGGTTAATTTTAAGATGTCTTTTTACTGTATTCTTTCATCTGAAAGATCTACTCTATCTTCACTGTCTTGAAAAGTTTATCTAGAAATGTCAAGATAAAGAACAGACAAATGAGATCTAATTAAACTACAGAGCTTCTGCACAGCAAAAGAAACTACTATCAGAGTGAACAGGCAACCCACAGAATGGGAGAAAATTTTGCAATCTACTCATCTGACAAAGGGCTAATATCCGGACCTACAAAGAACTCAAACAAATTTACAAGAGAAAACAAACAATCCCATCAAAAGTGGGCGAAGAAAATGAACAGACACTTCCCAAGAAGACATTTATGCAGCCAACNGATAAAGAACAGACAAATGAGATCTAATTAAACTACAGAGCTTCTGCACAGCAAAAGAAACTACTATCAGAGTGAACAGGCAACCCACAGAATGGGAGAAAATTTTTGCAATCTACTCATCTGACAAAGGGCTAATATCCGGACCTACAAAGAACTCAAACAAATTTACAAGAGAAAAACAAACAATCCCATCAAAAAGTGGGCGAAGAAAATGAACAGACACTTCCCAAAAGAAGACATTTATGCAGCCAACAGACACATGAAAAAATGCTCATCATCACTGTCCATCAGAGAAATGCAAATCAAAACCACAATGAGATACCATCTCACACCAGTTAGAATGGCGATCGCTAAAAAGTCAGGAAACAACAGGTGTTGCAGAGGATGTGGAGAAACAGGAACACTTTTACACTGTTGGTGGGACTGTAAACTAGATCAACCATTGTGGAAGACAGTGCGGCGATTCCTCAAGGATCTAGAACTAGAAATACCATTTGACCCAGCCATCCCATTACTGGGTATATACCTAAAGGATTATAAATCATGCTGCTATAAAGACACATGCACATGTATGTTTATTGCGGCACTATTCACAACAGCAAAGACCTGGAACCAACCCAAATGTCCATCAATGATAGACTGGATTAAGAAAATGTGGCACATATACACCATGGAATACTATGCAGCCACACAAAAAGATGGGTTCATGTCCTTTGTAGGGACATGGATGAAGCATTTTCAGCAAACTATCGCAAGGACAAAAAACCAAACACTGCGTGTTCTCACTCATAGGTGGGAACTGAACAATGGGAACACTTGGACACAGGAAGGGGAACATCACACACCAGGGCCTATCATGGGGTGGAAGGAGGAGGGAGGGATAGCATTAGGAGATATATCTAATGTAAATGACGAGTTAATGGGTGCAGCACACCAACATGGCACATGTATACATATGTAACAAACCTGCACGTTGTGCACATGTACCCTAGAACTTAAAAAGTATATACATAAAAAAAAGTTTCCAACAGGGGGAAAAGAAAGAAATATGTAATATTATATATTTGTTGTTGTTTCACTTTGTAAAAGTGTATTTATAAGAAAGCCGAGAAGCTTTCTAGACTAGAAAGATAGCAAAAACAAGAACAGAAAAACAACTTATCATGTGCTGGGCACTGTTTTAACTGCTTTATGTGTATTATTTCACTTACTCCTCATAATAACCTTATGTAGTAAGTACTAATATTATTGCCATTTTAAATATAAAGTAACTTGAGGCCCAGAGAGATTAAGCAACTTGCTCAATATCACACACACACAATATTCTGTAGTGGTTTGAGTAAGTGCTTCTCTTTCAATTACTATTTATGTATTTTGCCATATTTTATTAAATAAAGGTGTAAAATATAATCATTAAATAGCTTGGTGGAGGCTGGGCGCGTTGGCTCACACCTGTAACCCTAGCACTTTGGGAGGCCAAGGCAGGTGGAGTTCGAGACCACCCTGGGGGCAACATAGTGAAACCTCGTCTCTACTAAAATACAAAAAATTAGCCAGGCTTGGTGGTTCATGCCTGTATTCCCAGCTAGAAGGCTGAGGCAGGAGAATTGCTTGAACTCGGGAGACAGAAGTTGCAGTGAACCGAGATTGCACCACTGCACTCCAGCTTGGGCCACAGTGAGAGATTCTCTCTCCAAAACACACACACACACACACACACACACACACACACACACACACAACAACAACAACAACAACAAAACGAAGGCAGCTTGGTGGCTAAATAAAATACTAGAATGATTCTTAGAAACTCAAATTAACACATTTTGAAATATAACAGATTTAACATGTACTAAGTGCCAAACCAAGAAAAGCATTTCTATTTGTTTACTTAATTCTTGCAACCACTCTGTGAGATACACATTATCCCCAGGTTTGCAGAAGATATTGAGGTTCAATGATCACAATTTTTTAAATTTTTCATTGTATTCAAAGTTCATACAAAATTGTTAACATTTCTATAAAATAATTACTATGCTTCAGGTTATAGGACAAAATATCACAGAAGGGAATGTACTCTGCAGTTGAACACAATTTGAACAGTTAGTTATATGTAACTCAAATCCAATGCCCTCTTCTTGGTGCCATAATATCTGAAGTAATAAAATAATAAAGCAAGTAATAGAATACATGTTAAAACAATAACAATTTTGTTTATGATTCAAAAAATGCATCCAACTCTCTTGTGTGATCAGACCCTGTCCTTACACATCTCTTCAACAAAAAAAAAATTTTAAGTTCACAACAATGATTTGCCAGTCATCTGTTTTAGAGTTGCATTTTAAAACCTACTTAGTTCTGAAATATACTCATCAGAAAAGCAAAGGTGCTGAAAAAGTTTTTAACCTGTATCTTGCTCATAGAACATACTCAACTCTCCCAGAAAAAGTAAAAGGCAATTATAAAGAAATGCAGTTGCCATTCTGGTAACATGTATGCCAAACAAGTCCGTATCAGATGATGAGGTTCATGAAGGCAAGAGTTACTTGCATTTACTACTTTTATATCCCTCTCACAATCTAACATTTTTCATATAACAGGATTACAATAAAACTATGTAGAATGACCATGTGAAGGAGATCAACTCATAACTCATCAATTCCAGACACTGTTTTCATCTTTTCAGACCTTTAAGGGATCTATGTCCCCAAAGAACAATGCCCAGAGCCAACAGATCTGGCCTCTGAAAGGGCTGTGGTTACATTAAAAAAACAAAACAAAACAAAACAAAACAAAACCCTTTTCCCACAACGGGGAGAAAGAAAGGAGTGCTAGATCTCTCTCTGTATGCCAACTTCAATATGTACAATAATTTTATTTTCATTTTTAAAATACATAATGCCAGATATCTAGCTCAACTATTTGCTGGCAATGCACAGGGCTGCTCACTATAGAACTATTTTTAATAGCAAAACCCAAAAAACACAACAAAAAACAAGGGGAAAACAGCATGTGCATTAATAGCTCACTGGGTGAATTAATGAGAATACAGTCACATGATGAAGTAATATGGTAGCCATGAAGAAGGTGATATACACACACACGAAAATATGGACTGATCTCTAGGACATATTTTTAACTGAAAAAAAGAGAAAAATGTGTACTTTACGTAGCCATTTATATAAAACAGGGTAAGAATAATTGCATGTTTATTTATTTTAAAATGGTAGGATAAATGATTAACATTTAAAAAATATTTAACACTGGTAAAGGAAAGGAACAAAGCAGAGGGAACAGAGATAAAAGCTAAACTTCTTTGAACATACCTTGTTTTGTCAATCTTGTTTTGAACTATGTATAAATATATTAATTTAAAAGTAAATTTTATTTAAAAATTTAGAAAACCACAATCTATAATAAAAGTAAACTGAAACAAACAAATGCTTAATAGAACATCATCACACAGAGAGGAATTATTCAATTTTTTTGAGATGAAGTCTCGCTCTGTCACCCAGGCTGGAATGCAGTGGCACGATCTTGGCTTACTGCAACCTCCGTTTCAGAGGTTCAAGTGATTCTCCTGCCTCAGCCTTCTGAGTAGCTAGGATTACAGGTGTGCTCCAGCATGCCCAGCTAATTTTTATATTTTTTAGTAGAGGTGGGGTCTCGCCATGTTGGCCAGGCTGGTCTCGAACTTCTGACCTCAGGTGATCTGCACACATTGGCCTCCCAAAATGCTGGATTACAGGCATGAGCCAATGTGCCTGGCCTCATTGTTTCTTTAGAACAGAGACATTTGATTGTTCATCCCTAATGAGATCTAATGGGTAAAATTGAGCTGTGTTTAGATCTTAAATTATTTCTAGCTGGTGGTGCTAGTGTTGGAATTGTTATTCTAAGACACTTATGTAGGGTGCAGGGTAGAATAAGTTATTAAATATACTACTATCATTGAGAAATGAAATTTTCAATGTAAGAGAAAGGAAATACAAATATAAGATTATTACAATTAAGTAAAAACTCATAAATTTTATTTGAAAGTACCAATATTAACTCATGGTGTATTTATTTTCAGAAAAAAAGAGGATGCATTACATCTGAGAAAATTACCCACATATTTCATAGCTCTGTTCACTAAAAAGATCCAGAAACAATAACCAACACTGTGACAGTTAGCACTTCTAGCATCCAGACTGTGGTCTCTAAATACCAACTCCCACTCAAAGAACAAGGTCTTCTTGAAGAAAAGGTTGATTCTAAGTCTGAGGAAGAAATGTGTAAGATGAACCTGGAATACTTTGTCATGTTAGAAAGCAAGGAAATTGTTAAATATTATTAACACTCACACAAGATATTTTAAAACAAACAACAAAACACCTCACTGGTACCTATGGAGGATGCTATGGAATCGACTAATTATTATAAATTTCAGTAAATGAAGAAAAGGGATCAAATACATTTCCTGTCTTTCTTATATAAACTGTATCTCAGGGCACAAAGAGTTGATATGGGAAAATCTCTCTTTATGAAACTATTCCAGCTTATAAATTAAGACGGAATAATAACAGTAGACTATCAACATTTTGTAACCTGTAATGAATTAATGAATTTAGGCAGTGATCATCAATGGCTACTAACATCAGGAAAAGAAAGACATTATGTTCTTCCTTCAGAAAGTACTCAACACTACAAATGAAGTGGTCCTGACTCCTACCAAAAATATACTTAATTATCAATTATCTAATCACCAATTTGCAGGAAATACAGATGACAAAGGAACATACTAACTACACTACAGAAATCCAGCAAAATCCAGACCAAAGTATAGTATAGGTCAAATGATCCGGTTTCTTTAGCAACAAAGTTTCAGAGAGAGAAAAAGAACCAATGGATTAAAAGAAACATTAGAGGCACATCAGCCAATCATAACATATATACCTTAACTGAATGTCAATTCAAAAATATAAACTTAAAAAATTATGCCACAGACAAATATAAACTGGGTATTTAATGATACTAACGAAATACTATTTATTTTCATAGGTATGACAATGGTAATTTAATTGCAATCCCAGCACTCTGGGAGGCCGAGGCAGGCGGATCACAAGGTCAAGAGATCAAGACCATCCTGGCTAACACAGTGAATCCCTGTCTCTACTAAAAACAGAAAAAAATTAGCCGGGCGCGATGGCAGGCGCCTATAGTCCCAGCTACTCGGGAGGCTGAGGCAGGAGAATGACGTGAATCTGGGTGGCAGAGCTTGCAGTGATCCGAGATCGCGCCACTGCACTCCAGCCTGGGCAGCAGAGTGAGACTCTGTCTCAAAAAAAAAAAAAAAAAAAAAAGCATCCTGGCTGGGCGTGGTGGCTCACACCTGTAATCCCAGCACTGTGGGAGGCCAAGCTGGTGGATCAATTGAGGTCACGAGTTCAAGACCAGCCCGGCCAACATGGTGAAACCACATCTACACTAAAACACAAAATTAGCTGGGCATGGTGGCATGTGCCTATAATCCCAGCTACTTGGGAGGCTGAGGCAGGAGAATCACTTGAACCCAGAGGGTGGAGGTTGTAGTGAGCCGAGATCATGCCACTCCACTCCAGCCTGGGCAACAGAGTAAACTTCAAAAAGAAAGAAAGAAAAAAAAAAGAAAAAGAAAAAGAAGAAGGAAGGAAGGAAGGAAATAAAAAAGAACATCCTTATCTATATATATATATATAAAGTATATATACAATAGATATTATATACACTATATATAGTGTATATTATATATATACTATATATGAGACTCCTTGCCAAAGTAATCCAGCTAACAAAAGTGCTTAAAGAACTTCTATTATTATTACGATTATTATTAGCTTATGCAAAATCTACCCAAAGAACNAAAAAAAAAAAAAAAAAAAAAAAAAGCATCCTGGCTGGGCGTGGTGGCTCACACCTGTAATCCCAGCACTGTGGGAGGCCAAGCTGGTGGATCAATTGAGGTCACGAGTTCAAGACCAGCCCGGCCAACATGGTGAAACCACATCTACACTAAAACACAAAATTAGCTGGGCATGGTGGCATGTGCCTATAATCCCAGCTACTTGGGAGGCTGAGGCAGGAGAATCACTTGAACCCAGAGGGTGGAGGTTGTAGTGAGCCGAGATCATGCCACTCCACTCCAGCCTGGGCAACAGAGTAAACTTCAAAAGAAAGAAAGAAAAAAAAAAGAAAAGAAAAGAAGAAGGAAGGAAGGAAGGAAATAAAAAAGAACATCCTTATCTATATATATATATATAAAGTATATATACAATAGATATTATATACACTATATATAGTGTATATTATATATATACTATATATGAGACTCCTTGCCAAAGTAATCCAGCTAACAAAAGTGCTTAAAGAACTTCTATTATTATTACGATTATTATTAGCTTATGCAAAATCTACCCAAAGAACTTCTATTATTAATATTCCTACTTTGGTAACCCTTTTATTATTGTGAAGCTTAAATTTTTAACAATTAAGACTTCAGAAACCCTAACCATAAGACATTCAGAGTCAATGTCATTTTATTTTCTACAGTCATTTCCATAAAGGGTTAAATTTAAAAATTGTATTTAGACACCTGAACTTTCAAACTTAACTACTAGTTTTCACAATATTCACAATAGTGTATATATAGTGTATATACTATATATAGTGTAGCATACAGTGTATACACTATATAGTGTAGCGTATAGTGTATACATTATAGTATATACACTATAATACACTATATATACTATAATACACTACATAGTATATATAATATATACTTTTATATATACACACGTACACACTGTAATTCTTATATGTGAAAGTAAAAATATCTAGAATCTGCTTCAAAAAATAAAGGGAGTGCAGAGTAGAAAATGGTATAGATAAAATAATTTTGGCTACAAATTGATAATTGTTGATATTGTCTCACAGGTACATGGAGGTTCACTGTTCTATTTTCTCTCTTTTTATATATGCTTTTATATATGCTTGAAATCTCCAATAATAAAAACAAAGTTTAGAATGAGTAAAGATCCTGAAATAAGCAAAATTTCTGTAGACAGATATATGAACAGAAAATCATTTGACATATCTTAAGAAGTAGCAGAAAATATGTACTGCTTAACTAGGGATCATTATAGGTCATGAAGAGATAAGTAAATTTGGAGAGTTGTTTCAACAGAGGTATCATACGCCTGTTGTTTCTGCCAATATAGAAGAATATGACATTTCTAGACTCTTCACCACTTCATAATACATATATTTTGTCTTGTTTTATAGTTGTTTGTGCCATTCTTTTTCTAGTTATTAGAAGAAGACTAAAGTATTTCATTAGCTTCAGATTATTCTGCAATAATTTACCACTTACTGGCTGAATCAAAGATGTGGAACAAAAGTCTGGTCACTTTTAATGTATTGTTAGGACCTTCTATTAATTCTACTTTACAGCCTCCAAATGTTTTCTCATATGCTAAGCTCATCCTATGGGCCAAAATGGTATATTGTGGCCAGTAAATAAATAAGTACAATTTTACCAACACGAAAGCTAAGCAGAGAATGGATCAGTGACCCGTTTGGAAGGATATAACTTATTTTTTGCCTCAAAACTAGGTCTTCAGGAACCAAATTTAGGGTTTCTTCTGCTTCATAAATGTGCCACCTCTCTGTACTAGCACTAAGAGCCACAGAATAGGCAGACCCAGACTATCATAATGTAAATTAAGCAGCTCAAAAATTATTCTAGACTTAGACAGTTCAAAGGAATGTACTGCTGTGCTAGTTATCTAGAATAGGACCTGCTGTTCTAAAACCAGAATAAAGCACTACAGTAAATTTGTAGTAGAAAACTGTTTCTTTTATTCTTCTACTATCATCAGTTCAACTACAACCTCAACCAAGTTTTGATAAGCCCAAATAAAATTATACTGAAATCAGAATTTAATTCCTCATACTAAATTCAACAGGAATCCCGGACTCCTTGCCAAACTAATCTAGCTAACAAAAGTGCTTAAAGAACTTCTAGTAGTAGTAGTAGTAGTAGTAGTAGTAGTAGTAGTAGTATTAGCTTATACAAAATTCACCCAAAGAACTTCTATTATTAATGTTCCTACTTTGGTAACCCTTTCATTATTGTGAAGCTTAAATTTTTAACAATTAAGACTTCAAAACTCTAACCATAAGACATTCAGAGTCAATGTCATTTTATTTTCTATACTCATTTCCATAAAGGGTTAAATTTAAAATTGTATTTAGATATCTGAACTTTCAAACTTAACTACTAGTTTTCACAATGCCATAGTTAATAAAATAATTTGTTACTAATAATTAACCACAACTTTAACAAAAATCATGCTAAATACCTAGCCATTCTGCCATGAGTTCTAGCAAATAAACAAGATGGCATTGATATTAGATACCAAAAAATAAACAACATCCAGTGTATATTTAACATCACCAACAGTTTAAGCTGCAGCTACAGATGCCAACAAATATATAAATTGCATTTATGAACAAATGAATTGGAACATATTTATAACTATATTTTACAATTTTATATGATATGCTCCTATGTTGGTTTGTGGCACAATAAAGATATCAGAAGTTAAATAAAAATGTACTATGGCTAGAAGAAATAAAATCTATAAATGTCTGTCAAAAATATTCACTGTAATTTACCAGAATATCTTTACTATCTGAGTTATAAAACTTCAAAAGGTGCACACTTCACGTTTTAAAACTATAAAAGGATTTAACAAAGTTCCAACAATACCTAGTTTAGTTTTTCTCCTTGAGTATTAAATACAATAATATAGTTAAAACATACAAGAGGCTCTCGCTGGTTCATAAAAAATGTTTTCTAAAATGGAAAATTGTTCTGTTTTTACATACCTTGACATAAATCACAGGGAGCGTCTGTTTGGCTCGACTATAGTGTCTGGCAACTCTGTATACTGTTTCCGGAACATAGTCCAGCACCAGATTAAGATAGACCTCATCTTTCTGAAAGAGTTTATTAAAAAAACAAAACAAAACAGATTAGAAACTAGTTTTAAATATTCAAATTAAATTCTCTAGATATTTACTTATTTGGATTTTAAAGATTAATGTGTCAATTTTCATTATATAAAACTACTTCAGAATATAACCATAATAATAAAACAAGTCAACCACACCTTTTACTAATAATTCAATGGGGAAAAAATAGTCTTTTCAATATTTTTAAGATTCCCAATTACATTTAAACGATTATTTTGGTTACCATGATTTTAGACGATATCACCCATCATAAAATTTAATATTTTCTAGGCTGATAATCAATGTCCTCATATCCTATCAAGATAAGTATCATGGTGGCAGGGAGAGTACTGAATCTGAAACTAAGAAACATGGATTTCTAGCCCTAGCTCTACTAGTTGGTATGTGCAAGTCACTTGCATCTCTAGCCTTCAGTTTCTTTAACTACAATATGAAAAGTCAAGACTAAACAGTCCAAAATGTCTCTAACCTCCACACACAAAAAAAAGATCTTATAGTTACCTGATAGTATACAACTGACAGAACAACGACTTGTCTTCTATAATTAACTGAAATATAAAAAATAACCTATAAGGCAACGTGTTACCATACTCACAAGCTTATTACAGGTCATATGTTTAAATATCCATGCTCAGCAGCATAGAGACACCAACCCAGCATCAGTGGAGAAAAAGAAAGGGATTCTAACTTAAGCACTAAGTAGGAAGGAGGAGCAGGGCACTGCCCTTACCTTGTTTATGTGGCCAGTATCAGGTAAACTGAAGCAGAAAACAAAGTTGAGAATCACCATGTTCAAGCATAGAATTGGCTACTGAGTGGGAAATACTGTGGATAAGCAAACTTTCACAGTCTCCCAATTTGAAATAATCTTACCTATCAAACTGAAGTGAGAATTTCAAGTTTCAGCATTTATTGAGCATTTTCCATATATCAGTGGCCACAGCAGAGGAAATAAAAGTATAAAAGAAATGACATCTAAACTGTGTATGAAAGGAGCATTTCACGCAGACAGAGAAAACTATATTAAAAACGTAAGGTCATGTAAGAGTACAGCAGAGATCAGGAAATAGTGAAACATCATGCCACTGACCCTACTACCTTCTCACTATACTTCACGCTTCACGCACTTATGTTCTCCTCCTTTCCTTCCTTAGCCTTAAATTCCACGGTCCATCATTATCCTCTCTTTCTAAGAGAAGTGTCAACAAATCACGGGAATAGTCTGCTGCCTGTTTTTAAAAATAGACTTTTAATAGAACAGAGCTATGCCATTCAGCTAAGTACTGTCTATGGCTGCTTTTGGACTACAGTGACAGAACTGAGTAGTTGTGACAGAGACTAGATAGCCTGCAAAGGCAAAATATTTAAGAAAAAGCTTTTGGTTTTTCCACAACCCTGGTTGAGTTCAGTTTTCTGCCTAGTCCATGTCTACGACCAGAGAGCTGAATATGGCTGCAAAGAAACCTCTAATTATGCTGATTGGTCTTGTGTTAAAGTCATCATCAAAATTTAATTTGTTGGCCAGCCGTGGTAGCTTACACCTGTAATCCCAGCATTTTGGGAAGTTGAGGCGGGCAGATCGCTTGAGCTCATGAGTTTGAGACCAGCTTGGGCAACATGGCAAAACCTCATCTCTACAAAAAATACAAAAATTAGCCAGGTGTGGTGGTGTGCACCTGTAGTCCCAGCTACTTGGGAGAAGGAGGTGGGAGAATGGCTTGAGCCTGGGAGGCAAAGGTTGCAACAATCCAAGATCACACCATGCACTCCAGTCTGGGTGACAGAGTCACAGCTTGTCTCAAAATCAATTCGTCCAGCAATAATTATACACTTTCCTGGTCCATCCACTTTTCCAGACCACTTAATTTCTTCTTTCCTCCTCTTCAACCTCTAACACCCCTTCTCTGTCCTCAGCCTCAACAGATGGCCTTGCTTGCATCACTACAAGCACTAACCTACCAGCATCTATCTCTGTATACTCTTACTTTACTTCTATATCTAGAGATAAGCTAACCCAGCTCCTTCCTAAGGCAAACATTGCTACATGTTAAAACAAAAACAAAAATGGTCCTGTTCTCAAGGTCATTGCTCCAGAATTTTTTCTTTTTTTTTTTTTTTGTCATTCTGCATTAATTATTCCGTGTGGAAACATTACAATCAGCACATAAACTTGCCATTATTTCTCCCATCTTAAAAAACAAACAAACTATCCATATTTCTGCCTCCTCTCCTTAAGCTGACTTTCTCTAATTCCTCTCTCCTCCTATTCTAAAACTTATGCCAACAGAATTTCACTACCACTATGTCAATCCAATTATGCTGAATCCAAAGCCAATTTTCAGTCATCATCTTCCAGCATAATTGGAAGATCCCTGGAATTAGTCCTCAGACCTCTTCTATTCTTTAAACTCACTCCCCCTTGATAATCTCATCCAGTCTAATGGCTCAATACTACTATATACTGATTATTATAAATATATACACATATACTAGAGACCACTGCCCTTAACTCCACACTAGTATATCCAACTATGTATCTGGTATTGCTCAGGCTAAAAACCTTAGAATCATCCTAAATCAACTCCCAGCCCCTTCTCTCTTACACTTTCACACACACACACCTATACCCACACACACACCCTCATAGTCAAATGCCAGAAAATATGAATGGTTCTACCTTTAAAATTTATCCGGATCCAACCACTCATCATTTTCAGTGCTAGAACCCTTTTCTAAGCCACTATCACCTTTCACCTGGATTACTGTAATATCTTCCTAAATGGTCTGCTTCTACCCTTATTCCTTTCCAGTCTACTATCAACTAAAATCAAGTTAAGTTAGACTGTATGTCTTCTACTCCACCTAATTGGTCTATAAGATACTACACACCCATCTCATTATTTCTGTCCTCTATTCTTCTACTGCACTGCTGTCCTCACTGCTGACTTTTCTCTAGCCAAGCTAGTTCTCTGCTATTTCTTGAACACATATGGTACATTTTCACATTCAGGGATTCTGTACTTCAGGGCTTCTAGTCCTTTAACCTAGATTGTTCTCCCCCTAGACATGCTCAAAGCTCATTTGTCTCAACTCCTTCAAAATCTTTGGTTAAAGTGTTACCTTCTTAGTATGGCTTTCCTTAATCTTTCCATTTAAAATTCCAACTCATTCCTCCACCTCCACATTCCCCATCTGCCTTCCCCATTTTATAAAGGAAACTTACCATTTTCTAACCACATAGTTTATCTGCTTCCTCTGACCAGACAAGGTTCCATGATGGCAAAGGCTTTTGTCTGTTTTATTCACTGCTCTATCTCCATGTAGAATAGTGCCTAGCACACAGTAGGTACTCAGTAAATATTTGCTGACTAAATTAAGTTTAGGGGCAATGGGCATTTCTTTAAAACTTAGTATTACATATTTCACAATGTATACACATATAAAAATCATGTTGTACACTGTAAATATATACATTTTTATTTTTCAATTATATCAATAAAGCTTGAAGAAAAAAATTAGATTACAAACTGACACGTCTGTTTTAACTCAAACAGTATTACGGAAAATGGATATAGAGAGGAGGAGACTTGGGAAGACGAGAATGAATGCAGGGTAAGTAGCTGGAAACCTTCTACAAGAATCCAAAGGCTGGATCAGGGCATAAGGCAATAGGGATTTTTTTTAAAAGCAGGGAGACGGTAGGGTAGGTATACTGGCTAGTTGAACATGAGACTAATAGAGAATCCAAAAAACAAAGAGACTGGGATTAATTTAACTGTTTTTAAGTGTGGGCAACTAAGTAGGTGATGAGACATAGAAAGCAAAAAGAGTAGAAAGGTTTGAAGGAAAAATTATCTGGACTTTTACTTAATGAAACTCAGAACACTTTGGGTAGCTATATTACATAGGTGGTTGCAAACAGAGGTCAAGGCAAAACCCAGGAAGCAGGAGTGGAGTACAGCTTGAGATTCAGGCAATAGCTGAAGCCATGAGAATAGACGTATTCACCTAAGACGACGACGCAAAGTTGAAGAGTAAGGAAAGGACTGAGTATGGAATCCTGAAAAACACTAAATTTAAGAAGCAGGTAACATAGGGGACTTAGCAAACATGAAGAAAAAACTAAGAGGCACAAGAAAGCAAGGAAAGATTAGCATCGATAATCCAAAGCTGAAATTTCTATAACGGTGAAAGGTGAAACTGTGAAGCACTTCAATAGCAGATGGGATGAGGACTAAAAACAGGTTATTCGATCTATACCCAATATCTTGGTATATCTTGGTTCAGTGATGCTCTTAGAAAAAGAAGTTTCAGACCATGGTGCCAGCAGCAATCAAGTGTTATTGGTTCATGAGTGAGCAGGTAGCAGGTGAGGAATAGGAGGTAGTTAATTCAATTTATTCTCACAAAGTCTCTGGTGATGAAAGTAAACAAAGAATTGGGAGTTGATAACTCTAGGGGAGTAAAGTCAAAGAAACAGTGTCGCTGGGTTTTTGTTTGCACTTTTTACTGGCTAAAAGATATTACTGGCTAAAAGAGACCCAAATTTATTTGTAAGCTAAGTAGACAAGGGTAGAATAAAGTTATAAAAAAGGAAGAAAGGCCGGGTGTGGTGGTCAATGCCTGTAATCCCAGCACTTGGGAGGCCGAGGCAGGAGGATTATGAGGTCAGGACATCGAGACCATCCCGGCTAACATGGTGAAACCCCGTCTCTACTAAAAATACAAAAAATTAGCCGGGCATGGTGGCAGGTGCCTGTAGTCCCAGCTACTTGGGAGGCTGAGGCAGGAGAATGGCTTGAACCCAGGAGGCAGAGGTTGCAGTGAGCTGAGATCACGCCACTGCATTCCAGCCTGGGAGATAGAGCGAGACTCCATATCAAAAAAAGAAAAAAGAGGGAAAAGGGATAACTGAAACTGAAGAAGCAAGATTCTAGAAAATCAGGAGAAGGAAGAAACAAGTACAAAGACAAACTATATAGCATAGTAATTAAGAAGTAAGATTAGCATGAGTCATATAAAACTATATAGAAGTCCCAATTCTGTTACTAGGAGTTATGTGACTATGAGCAAGTTATTTAACCTCACTAAGCATCAGTTCCTCATCTGTAATATAGAGCTAATGACAGTATCTATTTTAAAGAACTGTCATGATATTATAAGAAATAATCATTGTGAAATTCTTTAAATACATTACCTAACACACAATAAAGACTCAAATTTTAGCTATTTTCATCCTTTAAAAAAGTATCTTTTTTTCTTTAAAATAAGTGATTGGGTATTACGGAAAAGGAAAGAAATATAAGCTGAATGAGTTATGTGTGATGACCCTATTTCTTGTAAAGTAAGAAATAAGATGATATGCAAAACTAGGGGAAACAAGACTAATGCTGAAGGCTAAAAGAAAAAAAATGCAGAGATCAAATTTCAGGAGAATCAGTTCCCATTGTAAATGAGGTCTAAAAAAGAGAACGAATAAATAGAATGCTCAGTTGGTGTGAAAAGGATTGCTGTATTAAATAGAGTTCAAAGAACGGTGAGTCTCAGGTATCAGAAAGGTCATTAACACAGATGTCAAAACCATTTTTTCGCCGGGCGCGGTGGCTCAAGCCTGTAATCCCAGCACTTTGGGAGGCCGAGACGGGCGGATCACGAGGTCAGGAGATCGAGACCATCCTGGCTAACACAGTGAAACCCCGTCTCTACTAAAAATACAAAAAAAAAAACTAGCCGGGCGAGGTGGCGGGCACCTGTAGTCCCAGCTACTCCGGAGGCTGAGGCAGGAGAATGGCGTGAACCCGGGAGGCGGAGCTTGCAGTGAGCTGAGATCCGGCCACTGCACTCCAGTCCGGGTGACAGAGCGAGACTCTGCCTCAAAAAAAAAAAAAAAAAAAAAAAAAACCATTTTTTCAGCTATTACTCAATCACTAAGTTTCTTGATTTTAATGATCTATTTTACAAAATTAATTGTTATATACTATGAACAACTTCGAGATGTGTATACCACTACATTCCAATTTACTTCATTTGCTAAACAATCATACTAACAGGTAAGAATATAAAGGCTGAACCAGGTATGGTGGCTCATGCCTATAATCCTAGCACTTTGGGAGGCCAAGGCAGAAGGATCATTTGAGTCCAGGAGTTCGAGACCAGCCTGGGCAACACATGGAGGCACCATTTCTACAAAAAACAGAAACAAAAAAAATTGGCCGGGCGTGGTGGCTCATGCCTGTAATCCCAGCACTTTGGGAGGCCGAGGCAGGCAGATCACCTGAGATTTGGAGTTCGAGACCAGCCTGACCAACATGCAGAAACCCCGTCTTTACTAAAAATACAAAATTAGCCGGGCATGGTGGCGCATACCTGTAATCCCAGCTACTCTGGAGGCTGAGGCAGGAGAATGGATTGAACCCGGGAGGCGGAGTTTGCTGTGTGCCATTGCACTCCAGCCTGGGCAACAAGAGCAAAACTCTGTCTCAAAAAAAAAAAAAAAAAAAAAAAAAAAAAAAAAAATTAGCCAGGCCTGGCAGTGCACGCCTGTGGTCACAGCAGCTCAGGAGGCTAAGGTGGGAGGATCACTTGAGCCCCAAAAGTCAAGGCTAGTGAGCCGTGATGGCACCACTGCAACCCAGCCTGGATGACAGAGTGAAATTCTGTATCCTACACACACACACACAATACACACACACACACATTTATTTATTTTTGTATATTTAAACTATATGTAAGATTAAAAGATGAATGCCAAGTTCAACAGAGGTTTCTAGTTATAAGACTATAAGCTCTGTCCTTCCCTTGTCCCAATCAATATTTTTATAAACAATTTCATTTATTTTAGGTTGCAAAAGCAAATGCCATCAACAGCTAAGCAACAAATGTAAAAGTGTGAAGCCAAATTGTGTAACGCAATAAGGGGCAATAGTTGGTAAATCACACAGTACAAAACTCTAGTTTAAAAAACAAAAACAAAAAATTGTCAAATACAACACATCATGGGATAGATTTGGCTGTCAATTTATAACCTCTGATTTCAACACAGCCACCTAAGATTGACACAAACCTAGGAAGAATGGCTTAAAATGAAACATTGAATAAAAATTTAAAGAACTTGGCTGGAATGATAAACCAAACCCACAATATGAAATTCAACAAAGGCCCTATGACTAAAATCAAACTATCAATGTATTATTGAGAATGAGAGAACAGAGAAACTCCAGATCAAACTTGACAGTAATACATCTGGAAATTAAAGAAGTATAACTGAACAGAACTCAAAGAGAATCAACATTGAGATGCAACCAATGAAAACCATCATGCAACATTAGGCTACAAAAGTATTGTGTTCAAATCAATGAAGATAATTCCACTCCACTTTGTACAGCTCACGCTGCGCTGGAAGTAATGATATTCCTTTATTGGCCGCATATTTTATTCATAATATTAACACAGCAGAATACATCAAAGGAAGGTTAATGAAACCATGTCTGCTATAGGCTGAACAATCTAATTTACTACACTATGGGAAATATGAAGGCACCAATAAATCCTCTTGTTAAATTTATAAATGTTCTAATGTAAAATAAATAGCCACAGGGAATAACCCCCGAGGGCCCATCCCTAGGAAACAACATATGTAGGGAAAACAGTAGTTATTTTTCAGTTCCAAAGTATAGTTTTGTTTGAAGCTTCCTGCACAACATAATTAAGGAGGCTGAAGATGCTAATATTTTGAGAAGACCAGGATTCAGCATTTCTAGCACTCATAATTTTCTGAAACATCTCAGGTTTGCTACTTCCTTAATGTAATCTCTCTCCTTTGGATTATCAGACACAATGCTAGAATACTCACAAATTGCAAACTTTAAAAACTAAATAGGTCAGTCATGGTGGCTCACACCAGTAGTCCCACCCAGCACTTTGGGAGGCCGAGGTGGGTAGATCGCTTGAGCTCAGAAGTTTGACACCAGCCTGGGCAACATGGTAAAACCCCGTCTCTACCAAAAATACAAAAATTAGCCAGGTGTGGTGGCATGCACATGTAGTCCCAGCTATTGAGGAAGCTGAGGCATGAGAATCACTTCAACCCAGGAGGCAGAGGTCGCAGTAGCCAAGACCACGTGACTGCACTCCAGCCTGGGTGACAGAGCAAGACTCTCAAAAAACAAAACAAAACAAAAACAAACAAACAAAAATAAAATTTTAAAAAACCTAAATAGAACACACAGTATCACTTGGGAGGCAGGTGCTGAAAACACTGAGTCCACTAACATAAGAAACTACCAACCTCAAATAACTGATACTAGGTTTCCAAAACACTGGCAAAAGAGTCAGTGCCAGAAGTCCTTTGAAAGGAATCTGCTATTATACAAAGTGGATCTTACTTAGAAACTTCCAAAAACATTACATAATGTGTAATTTAGGGAGTAGTTCTCTCTATGGCTCAGTTTTCCTAGTCATTACTTTTATTAATAAACTATTCTCTAATCACTGATAACCACTCTTCTATGAACTCCACATTAAAACCACACACTGAGTAAGAAATTTAAGTGATAAAATTTTGATCACATGTAACAACTCAACAACAGCTGAGGTAACTCCATCCTACCTTTGGAAAACACATTAGTATGATGTGTTATCTCCAGATAACTTCTGAGGTCAAGGAAATAAAATGACTCGAGGCTACATTTTTAAATAGAATCATGATAAAATCTGTTGGAATGCAATGCAACATATTAGAGATTCCAGCAATAAGACATCAAATGCAGCATCATGGTAACCCAGGATTCTCATCAGAAATGGGTTGGGCATTCCAACTGGCAAAAATCTTCAAAACAGCTATCTTTTCTCTGATGGGTATGCCAGGCTGGCTAGAGATGAGAATATAGTATTAATAGCAAAGAGTGTGTGGATTAGGTAAAAGAGAATATCTTTTTGCTTGAGAGGTTGTGGGAAGGAAATGGGAAAGGGTAGGCACCTAGCATACAACAATGATTAAGGCAAGTTTCATCCCTATCTCACA
This sequence comes from Rhinopithecus bieti, assembly GCF_001698545.2. NCBI lineage: Eukaryota > Metazoa > Chordata > Mammalia > Primates > Cercopithecidae > Rhinopithecus > Rhinopithecus bieti. Next base: position 2,343,105 of record NW_016803631.1, on the reverse strand, counting down.
CCTTAAAACAAAATAAACACCAAAATTACCAACTTTTTTTTTTTTTTGAAAAATAATAAACATGCCAGAAGAAAACATGGGTATTTCTGCAAATCTTGGAAGACAAAAGAGCTAAGCCATGGAGAAAAATAATGCCAATTTGATTACACAGAACTATAAAACATCTATACTATCTTAAGAAAAAAACTCGCACAAACCCAGCAAAAAAAATCATGACAATCTGGCAAATAAATAAATAAATAAACGTCTGCTACACATGGCAAAAGCCTGATTTGTTTTTCTTTAATGTACAAATAGTACTTGGAAGTCAGTAAGAAAAAACCAGCATTCAAATAGAAAACATGGAAATATGGGCTGGGTGCAGTGGCTCACACCTGTAATTCCAGCACTTTGGGAGGCTGAGGCTGAGATCAGGAGTTCGAGACCAGCTTGGCCAACATGATGAAATCCTGCCTCTACTGAAAATACAAAAATTAGCTGGATGTGGTGGCAGACACCTGTAATCTGAGCTACCCTGGAGGCTGAGGCAGGGGAATTGCTTGAACCCGGGAGGTGGAGGTTGCAGTGAGTCAAAATCATGCCATTGCTCATCCCCACCCCCTGCAAAACAAACAAAAAAAAAAAAAAAAAAAAAACAAGAAAGAAAATATGGAAATACATATTAACAGATGGTCATACAAATGGCCAACAAAACTGTAGAAAAATGCTCAGCCTCACATATAATTAAAGAAATGTAATAAAGATAGCGATAAGCCAGAATTTTTCATCTATCAAACTAGAAAAGAAAATTCAATCTGAGAAAACTAAGTATTGAAATAGATCATCATTCAATATGAACTACAACAATTCTTGTGAAAGTCCAAACTCATGCAATCTTTTGGGCAGGCAATGGGTTAATACATTAATTCAGAAGTGAAGACATAGAGCCCCCCAACTAGACTCAGCAATGTCACTTTCAGGGATGACGTCTAGGAAACAATTCTGTGTGTGTACACGTTCATGCACGCATAAAATTTGTGAAGAGCAAGAAATTAAAAACACCACATCTACATGCCATTATCTTACAGTGCCAGAAAACAAAAACTTGCTTTAAAATAAAACAAAAAGCCCATATGATAGTATGTTAAAGAAGCACAGAAGTCGCCAAGCGTGGTGGCTCATGCCTGCAATCCCAGCACTTTGGGAGGCCGAGGTGGGCGGATCACCTGAGGTCAGGAGTTCGAGACCAGCTTGGCCAACATGGTGAAACCCCGTCTCTACTAAAATACAAAATGAGCTGGGTGTGGTGGCAGGCACCTGTAATCCCAGCTACTCGGGAGGCCGAGGCAAGAGAATCGCTTGAGCCCAGGAGGCGGAGGTTGCAGTGAGCAGAGACGGAGCCACTGCACTCCAGTCTGGGCGGCAGAGCAAGACTCCTTCATAAAATAATAACCATAATAATAATAAAACAAAAAACAAACAAAAAAGAAACACAGGAGCTAGCTGACAGAACTCCCAATGGCCAAACCTGGGACAATTTGGCCAATAAAATAAATATCCATAAATCCACACTGATAGAAATACATGACTAGATTAATACATGGGGAAAAAGAGATATGTCCCTTATGCAAAATTAATTGAAATAATTTGTGTAGCTACTCCACCATTAAGGAAAAGAAGTATAGGGGCATAATTCCCACCTTAAGTGTAGTCTCTGCATAGCGACTTCCTTCCAAGGAATAAAGTATGGAAAGAGGGGGGGAAAGAGTAATTTTACAGTCAAGAAAACTAAACACTACATCAGTCAGGTGTTGAAAATCAGTTAACAGCAGTCATAAAGCATGTGTCCTAGATATGAAGTGATGAAAATGACACTTTACCTCTCTGTTGTCTTCTTGCCAAAAACCTGTAACCCCGGTTTTATCATTAAAAAAGCAGAGAAACTCCAATAGTAAGGCATCCTACAAAACATCTGACCAGTACTCCACAAGTGTCGAGATCATCAAAACCAAGGAAAGTCTAAGAAACTGCCATGGTGAAGAGGCAAGATAAGACCACTAACATCTCATTACATTGTAATGTGTGATCCTGAATGTGTTATTCTTTCTTCTACTTTGTAAATGTAATGTGGTATCTCAAAAGGGATCATAAACAAAACAAAAGACATTAGACAAAAACTAAGGAAATCTGAATAAACTATAATAATTAACTAACCGTAACAAATGTACCATATTAATGTCTTAACAATAGGGGAAACTTTGCAGGGTCTGTCCATATAGACATAAAAAGCCCTATTACTGTATTGTTGGTAAAGAGGGAACATGCTCCAAAATAATATATATGTTATTACATTTACATATAATGTATGTGCTCATACAGGCATATAAGAAATTTATATCTGTTAAGAGTGGGATTAGGGAATTTAGGGATTAGGGTAAAAAAGATTTCATTTTAATTTACTCCATTCTGTAATTTTTTAAATAATATGCATGAAATAACATTTTAGTTTTGCTGAAATATTAAAATAACATAAAAACAGATGACAAGTGATATTCAAAAGAAATTTCTTTATTTTTGAGCAGATGATAATTACCACCTCATTTGCTGTTAGTAACATTTATATTTTATGAGGAGGTCCTGATAATTCAAACTCAAGAGCTTTATTATTACTTATATATTCATTCTCTAGGTCACACTCCATTGAAAATGTTAGCATTTCATCAGTCAAGTTTCATCCAGATAATCAATAAACCACTTTAATAAGACATCAACATAAAACTTTAAGGAAGACAGACCAAGTGGGCTTAGATAGGTAATCACTTTATTTCCTTCAATAAAATTCCCTTCTATCAGTAATTTTCATATAGCAAGGTAAAGAGAGAGGAAAAGAGGAGAGAATTGTCTATTGTCAACCCGATCAAGGTACCATTTCTGTAATCTGGGGTTTTCATCTAATTGAAAAAGAACAACAATGACAACAGAATTATTATTATTATTTTATTTATTTATTTTTTTCAGATGCAGTCTCGTTCTGTTGCCCAGGCTGGAGTGCAGTGGCATGATCTTGGCTCACTGCAAGCTCCACCTCCCAGGTTCACACCAGTCTCCTGTCTCAGCCTCCCCAGTAGCTGGGACTACAGGCACCTGCCACCATGCCCGGCTAATTTTTGTATTTTTGGTAGAGACAGTGTTTCACCATGTTGGCCAGGATGGTCTCGATCTCCTGACCTCATGATCCGCCCACCTCGGCCTCCCAAAGTGCTGGGATTACAGGTGTGAGCCACCATGCCCAGCCTACAAAATTATTTTTATACTAGGAGGCTGACTTTGACCTAATCATTTATGAACCCACTTCTACTTTCTTAGCCTCATCTCCACTACCATCCCCACTACCCCAACTTTACATACCAGCAATTTCAAACTACTTGTATCTCCTCTACACACACTGTGCTATTAAACATCACCAAGTCTTTAAAATACTCTGTAGTCCTTGGCACACACCAGTTCTACAGTATTTATCTAAATAGTTCCTATTAATTGATATTAAAACCAATTCTTCACAGACTCTTTCAAAAAACAGAAGCAGAGGGAATACTTCTCCATGTCATTCTATGAAGCCAGTATTACCTGATACTAAAAGCAAAGACATGACAAGAAAAACAAAAACAAAACAAAACAAACCACTGATCAATATCCTTTATGAATACAGATGCAAAAATTCTTAACAAAGTACTGTTTAGCAACATATAAAATGATTATACACTATGACCAAGTGAGATTAATCTCAGAAATGTAAGGTAGATTTAACATTCAAAAATCAACTTATATAAAACACCATTTTAATAAAACAAAACCACATAATCATGTCAATAGAGAAAAGCACTTGCTAAAATCCAATACCCTTTCATAAAAATGCTTCAACAAGCTAGAAATAGAAGAGAACTTCCTCAACTGATAACATTACATGTGTGAAAAACCCAAGACTAACATCATACTTAAAGATGAAAGACTGAATGCTTTGTCCCTAAAATCAGGAGCAAGAACAAGAATGTCTGCTTTTACCTCTTCTAGTAAGCACTGTACTAGAGGCTCTAGCCAGAACAGTGGCAAGGAAAAAAAAAAAGGCTTCAGGTTAAAAAATATAT
>NW_016803631.1:2298398-2338723 GCF_001698545.2 Rhinopithecus bieti | reverse complement strand
GAGAATGGCATGGACCCAGGAGGCAGAGCTTGCAGTGAGCCAAGATCGTACCACTGCACTCCAGTCTAGGTGACAAAGCGAGACTGGAGTGCAGTGGTACGATCTCGGCTCACTTCGACCTCTGCCTCCCAGGTTCAAGTGATTCTCCCACCTCAACCTCCCAAGTAGGTGGGATTACAGGTGCACACCACCATACCTGGCTAATTTTTGTTTTTAGTAGAGATAGGGTTTTGCCATGTTGACCAGGCTTGTCTCAAACTCGTGACCTCGGGTGATACATCTGCCTTGGCCTCCCAAAGGGCTGGGATTACAGGTGTTAGCCACCACACCCAGCCTTAGGTATTATATGTGGATAAAAAAATCAATTCATCAATGAGATATAACAATTATATACACATATGCACCGAACAACACAGCCCCCAATACATGAAACAAACACTAACAGAACAGAAGGGAGAAATGGGCAGCTGTACAATAGTTGGAGATTTCAATATACCACTCTCAGTAATGAACAGAACATCAAGACAAATCAATAAGGAAACAGTGAACTTGAACAACACTATAAACTAACAGGACCCAACATACATATATAGAATATGGCCACACCAAATAGCCGAGAACACATTATTTTGCACCTGAGCATAGGTCTAGGCAGGATAGACCATATATTAGGCCACAAAACAAATGTTAATAAATTTTCAATGACTGAAATCATGTGAAGTATCTTTTCTGACCACAATGAAATGAAACTAAAAATTAGTAACACAAGGGAAACTAGAAAATTCACAAATGTGTGGAAATCAAACAATTCACTGTAGACAACCAATGGTTCAAAGAAGATAACAGACAACACACTTGGTATAGTTTGGATTGTTTGTCCCCCTAAACCTCATGGTGAAAATTGATCCTCAGTGTTGGAGATGGAACCTAACGGGAGGTATCTGGGCCAGAGAGGTGGATCCCTCATGAATGGAATTGTGCCTTCCTCTCGATAATGAATGTGTTCTCATTCTCTGAGTTCCCTCCCACTACAACTGGTTAGTAAAAAGAGCCTGGCACCTCTCTGCTATCTGGCCATGTAACCACTGCATATGTTGGCTCCCCTTCACCTTCCGCCATGAGTGGAGGCAGCCCGAGGTTTTCACTCTCTAGCAAGTGGAACTGCGAGCTAAATAAATCTCCTTTCTTTACAAATTACTTGGCCTCAGGCATTCCTTTATAGCAGCACTAAACTAAGATAATACTCTTAAACAAGAAAAATTTTTAAATAGTTAAGACATAATACCAAGACTTATGGGATGCAGCAAAGACAGTGCTCAGAAGGAAATTTACAGCTGTAAATGCTTACATTAAGAAAGAAGATGTCAAATCATTAATCTAACTCTACAACCGGAGAACTACAAAAAGAAGAAACTGAACCCAAAGCTAGCAGAAGGAAGAAAATAATAAATATATGAACGGAGATGAATAAAACAGAGAACAGAAAAACAATAGAATCAACAAAACTAAAAGTATTTTTATTTTTAAATCAACGAAACTGACAAACCCTTAAAAGAGTTTAGACGTAGGGACAGACTGACAAATAAAAAGAAGAAAAATAACTAAAATCAGAAATGAAAGTGGGGCCATTACTACTAACCTCATAGAAACAAAGGATGAAAACAGCATACTATAAATAATCATATGTTAACATATTAGACAATCTGGATGAAATGGGCAAATTCCTGCAAACACACAGATTATCAAACTGACTCAAAATGAAACAGACAATCTTAACAAACATATACACAAGTAGAGCTTTAATTAGTAATAAAGAAAAAACTTCCCAACAAAGTAAAGTCCAGGACCTGATGATTTCAGTGGTAACTTCTGCCAGTTTATTAAAGAAGAAATTAATAATAATCCTAAAACTCTTCTTAAAAAAATAGAAAAGGAAGGAGCACTTCTTACCTGATTCTACAAGACCAGCACTACCCTACACCAAAGAGAGATAGACACATCACAAGAAAGAAAAATTACAAACCAATATCCCTTATAAATATAAATGCAAAAATCCTCATGAAAATACCAGAATACGAAACCCAATAGCATATTAAAAGGATTATACCCCATGACCATGACTGGGGTATAATCCTTTATCTCAGGAAAACAACAGTGGTTCAACATAAGAAAATCAATGTAATATATCTTGCTAATAAAATGATGGAAAAAACCCCACATGATCATCTCAATTATCACCAAAAGGGCATTTGATAAACTCCAATTCCATTTCATAAAAAAAATGAAAATGTTTTAAAAATAACAGTGATCGCTGCATTATATCATATATGTAATTAATGTTCTTGAATTTATACAATTATATATTGATATTTAGCAATGAATATCCCAAAAGGAAAATTAAGAAAACAATTCCTTTACAATAACACAATCTATAGAAATAGTTATTGTAATACCTATAACAAATTTTAATATACTTCAAAAAACAAATGTTAATATCTGGGCTGAGCCTATTTTAGCTCTCTGTTTTCTGGAACTATCTAGAAGGCTTTTAATAAATCTACATATCCAACTTCACACTGTCTCAGGCACCTGGCTAAGCATTAAAGAAACAAAATAAAATTTCACCATGCTGTTGAGAATTACACAACCTAGTAAAAAGATCTAGTTAAAAAAATAAAAGAAGTATGTGCAAGATATTCCAAGGAGAGAGAAGCTTTTGAGGCTAAAGGGGGTGGGTAGAGAAAATAGTGAGATATCAGATGGAGCTACTTTTGAGCAGATAATACAATGAAAAAGAACTCAACTAACAAAAATAGAGCAGGGGTGGAGGGTAGGAAAGAGGCATTCCAGAAGGTATTTGCATTAACAGGGATAATACAACATACTCTGACAACTGCACATACTTTGGGCAAGGCTAGAACACAGATAGCCTGAGAGAAAGGAGAGATGAGTCGAGTAAGGTCACTATATAGATGTTCAAAGACCTTGTATGTCATGCTAAGAAATAGGGAATTTACCTTTTAGGTAAGTGAGGAAGTGATACAATCAGAAAGATTGCTTGCTGCCATGTTATATGAGGGATGGTCACAACTCCCATCTCCAACATCTCCAATGCTAATTGATCACATAAAGCTTTTGGTAAACCCAGACAATAAATTCTTAAGACAATGACCCATATTGTCTCTTCTAATTGTTTAGAATAATCTATGATTTATCCCTGTTTTAAAATACTGTTTAGTCTAGGGGTGGGGAGGAAGTAAAGGTATGTACTAGAAGAGAAATCACTAAGAGTTTAGATAAGAAATAATGTGGGCCTGAACTAAGGCAGCATTATCAGTGAAATAGAAAGAACAGATTCAAGTAAGTCAACAAAAAGGTCTAGGATAACATCCAGGTTTCTTATTTTAATAATTGATATATAGCAGGGATAAGGGGAGTCTTAAATTCTAACATGCTAAATGCGACAGCTCAGGCTTCCAGGTAGAGACTTCTGGTTAGTACTAAAACTTGAGGCTCTAGAGTTCATCAGGGAGACCTCAACTGAAGATAAACATTAGAGAGTCACTGAAGTCACGAGGATTGAGAATATGGCCCAGCGTAAGTATGAAAGTAAAGAAAAATGGAGAATAAAACCCTAGGGAACAACAAGAACTAATGGTTAGAGGTAATGAAAGAAAAACTCATACACGATACTATACACACTTTACTTACATGGCCACTATTTTCATAGTAACGTAAGTGTGTGTGTGTGTATACACAGGGTGTATATAACACAAGTATATATATATATATATATATATATATAAAATATATATAAAACACAAGTGTGTGTGTGTATATATATATACACTATCCTCATTTCAGCAATAAGGAGAAAGGTTAAGCAATTTGCTTGAGGACACATAGCCAGTACACAGCAGAGTCACTATTCACACCCAGATTGACTCTTTATACTATACTGCTTCAAAATTAACAAGGAACTGTTCTTGGCCTTTTCTTTCTTTCTTTCATCCCTTAATATAACCATATGCACACATACCTGCTCTCAAAAAAGTTAAAACTGAATTAGAAATGAGTACATATACACACATACAAGTTTTAGAAACCTCTGATAAAAGTTCCTTACTAAAAGTAAAACTTAAAACTAAGAGTGGTGGTATTAGGGAAGATTAATGGAATCCAGAGCTAGACTGCCTGGGCTCAAATCTCATCAAAACATTTCTAATAAATATTTATAAATATTTACATAGCTTAATGTATCTCCTTGGCTCTTGGGTGAATGGCTTCATAATTCTACTTTATCCTTTCGGGGTCAGAGATATCTTTGAAAATCAAATACTTCCTGCAAACTAGAAATTTAAAATACTGGTTTAAATCACTCTACGGGCAGGTCACTTAACTTCTCTCCATCTCCTCTTCATAGTACTGTTGTGAGGATTAAATGAGTAAATATAAGTAATGTGTTCAGATTAATGCCCGGCATATAGCATCATATACTTTTAAGCTATTATTATAATTACCATTATTACTAGTACCACAACTATCATTATTATTATTATTATTATTTTTTAAGATGGAGTTTTGCTCTTGTTGCCCAAGCTGGACTGCAATGGCACAATCTCGGCTCACTGAAACCTCCGCCTCCCGGGTTCAAGCAATTCTCCTGCGTCAGCCTCCCGAGTAGCTGGGATTACAGGTGCTTGCCACCACACCTGGCTACTTTTAAAATTTTTTTTTATTTTAGTAGAAATGGGGTTTCACCATGTTAGCCAGGCTGGTCTCAAATTCCTGACCCCAGGTGATTCACCCGTGTTGGCCTCCCAAAAGTGCTGGGATTACAGGCATGAGACACCGCGCCCGGCCTATTACTACTATTAATATTATAATCTCCCCTTGTTTGATAATTTATTAAGATATTTTTAAATGTTCTATTTCTAGCACACTGCTTCTGGAGGAATGTACATTCTGTGCTAAACACTATAGCATACTATACAGACTCTGGAGTCAGACTACTTGGAGCAGACTCCCAACACTGCCATTTAGTAGTTGTATGGCAACTTTCTTAACTGCTGTTGTGTCAGTTTCTTCTATAAAATAGTGCTTCTATAAAACAGTTGTTCTGTAAAATAGTACCCATTCTTTAATGGGTTGCTATGAGGTTTAAGTGAGTTATAAAATATGTAAATGGCTCAGGACAATGTCTGACATATAGAAAGTGCAATATATATTTGCTATTAATAAACACAATAATAGGTAAAATAGTAAATTAATGTTTATTAAGTGTTAATTATATGCCAGGTACTATAATAAGCACTTGATAACATTATTACATTTGTTCCTTACAAAACCCCTACTGTGCAGATGACGGGGAAGAGGCTTATAAAAGTAAGTATCTTGCCCAGAGTCATACTACTATCAAGTGGCAAAAATGGAACGCAAACCCAAATATTTCTAGCTACAAAGCCAGTCCTCTTTACTTTTCAGAATGAATCCTTGGCATATATGTCACCTCTATCCTTTCCTCTCCAGAGCTAGTGGTAGACGGGCACAATTAAGCACAGCATTCTGCTCCCTGATACCAGATGCAGTGGTATAATCCTCCCCTTCTGGCACAGGTCCCCATTACTATCAATAGAACAAAGGTGGCATGAGAAATAAAATCAACTGTCATCTTTGTTATTTGAACAGTCTTTCACAAAGTAGAAGGCAGAGGTTCTTCTCTTTATTATTAAAGTAATCTATGAATCACAAGGAAAAAACCTTTTACATGAAAAGTTACTTAGAGAAGTTTTTCTTACAGAAAACTATTAATTGATTGAAATAAAACTTAAGTATCTTGTAAAGACATAATATAGTTTTTATTTTTATTTTTTATTTTTTGAGACGGAGTTTCACTCTTGTTGCCCAAGCTGGAGTACAATGGGGCAATCTCGGCTCACTGCAACCTCCGCCTCCCGGGTTCAAGCAATTCTCCTGCCTCAGCCTCTCAAGAAGCTGGGATTACAGGCACCCGCCACCACACCCAGCTAATTTTTTGTATTTTTAGTAGAGATGGGGTTTCACTGTTGGCCAAGCTGGTCTCAAACTCCTGACCGCAGGCGATTCACCCACCATGGTCTCCCAAAATGCTGGGATTAACGGTGTGAGCCACTGCACCTAGCTCATAACATAGCTTTGATCATATGACCTTCAGAGTCCTAGAGTTCTATGGGGTAAGCTATAACTCAGAAAAGGCAAAATCAGCTGATTCCACACCTTAGCTTCAACTAGGGCAACTCTGCTTTTTATATGTTCTATCAGAGGTCTTCATAAGATTTCACTGGGGATGTAGAAAGTTTCTACTGCCAAATATCAAAAAAAGAGAAAGACTATTCTATAAGATACTTGAAATTCACAAAATTATAAGCCCTGAGTTTCAAAACACTCAAATATCCCATTTTTCTCTAAGGGGAAGGTAAGAGAGGAGGTACTACTTACTCTAAACTAAATCAGAGTTAGTTACTACTGGGTAACATAGAGTATATGAAGTGACTACATGATGCTCTAGTTACTACAGCAAACATTAATAATTCCAACCAGAAAACTAAGGCTAATTAGTTCACATCTCTAATCTCTGTCCTGACTTAATTCCCCTTTCTTCTAGTTACATTGGCTACCCCTTTCCCCTCTTACAGGCTAAAAGCTGATTATCCACAATTCCCAAAGAAAGTCTTTAAAATGCAAAAGGCAGAATACAATAAAAAGAAGGTTATCAAAATAGACACACATTCAAGTCAAACCGTGGTCAGTGAAATGTAAAACATGCCTGTTATTACGGAAATCCTACTTTAATTCTCCCAGAGCTGCAAAAGTACTTACAGACAGAAATTATTACAAGGCCACAGGGTAGCTTAGCTACAATTCTAAAACTGAAAATAACAATGTGGGAATAGATAAAATATTATATAGTACAACAATGGAATATTAGATAACCAAAATACCTATACATATTATGAGGCAAGAAAAAAAAATCTGTATGAGATCATAAATTATTATGCATATACCTATATAAGCATGTGCATATGGAAAAAGATACACAGAAAGGTCAAGACAGTGGTAGTGAATAATTCAGTTGTTTTCCTCAACATTTTCCAAAAAGGGAGTAATAGAGGCCCAGAGAGAAGAGACACTAAGAGAGACAATGAAGGATATTTAAGACAGATGAGAACCCATATAAAGATTTAGAAACAATCAGAAAGAGAGTGGAATGGGTAAAATCCCATTGAAAAATGGGTATAGAAATCCAGAGAAAGAGGTTGATGGAGACCCATAAAGAGGACCCATAAGGAGACCCATAAAGAGGAAATAAGAGAGGAAGAGAGACAGAGAGACAGAGAGAAAAAGGCTGTGGGGGAGAAGAGAGAGACAAGAAAGAAAGAGACAGAGAAAAGAGAGAGTTATATGGAGGGAAAAGAAATCCAAAAAGAGGGGATGACATAGACCAAGAGAGGGGGACAAAAACCTAGAGACAGAAAGATAGAGACCTGGAGCCTACAGTGAAAGGTCGAGGAATCCGGAAAGGGAAAGAGAGACTAAAGACAAAGGAGAAAAAAGGGCTAGAGAAAGAGACTGATAGAAAATAGCGAGGGAAAGAAAGTCAGAGATGATTATAGAGAATGAGAGAATTTTTTTAAATTCCCAAATACATTTGAAGTCATCTATTCTAGAACCTAACCAAGCCTTTCATCTCTCTAATCCTGAAACAAGGAGTTATTTTTTCTCATCTTCACAATGTCCTCAACTAATCTCCCTAATTGCCTCCTCAAACATCCTGTAGGCTCATGTTCTTATCACCGATCTCCCTCCCAAAACATTCCCTCAAAAATCTCAAAAGAAAGTTTCTAATAACCTCAATCTCTTCTTGGAGGGTTCTTTTTACTGTCTTGCCCTAGAGAAAACCAGGATCTCACCTAAACCTCAAAAGACACCTCAAAAAGAAAACTGAGACCTCAAGTAATGACCTCAATCTCTTCCTGGAGGGTTCTTTTTACCGTTTTGCCCTAGAGAAAACCTGAATCTCACCTAAAGGCACTGGTTTCCTTGCAGTTCTTTCAAATGAACACTGCTGTCACCCCTTGACAAATTCTAGAAACAGAAGGCAATAAATATTGCCAAACTGCTGGCTTTTCACTGTCCTGGCCTCAAACAGCACTCCATATCTCCTCCCTCCCCAAGCTCCACATGGCTACACACCCTTTCTATCCTACTTTGTCAATGTCACTTCTCCACCTAGAGCCACCACCACCGTCTATGAAGTCACACATGTATCTGTCTACTGGGCATCTCTACTTGCATGTGTCATAAGCATCTCAAATGATTAATTTATTATTTCTTCCTCCAAAACTCTTCTCATACATAATACACACAAGCAATACATGATGCTTCTGCTAGAAAAATGCCTACCAAATACAGGACTGCCATATTCCAAGATAAATCATCTTCAAGGATTTGCAAGAATTTCACAGACATTTAGGTTCCTTTCTAAACAGCAGTGAATACTCTCAGCAACCTATTCCAAGAAAGTCAGAACTGAACTGAAAATAACTAACCTGAGCACTCAACCCTAGAAAAGAATCCATCTTCTCCTATGGGAAGAAATAGTTTACTACTTGGTCTCCTGAAGGATATCTTAGTCCTGCCAGAATAATTCAGAAGTGGAGATTATGAGTGGGGCAAAAGAAATTATCTTTTGGTGGCTGGGAGACTATGGGAAGTCTTGAACCTATGTATTTCTGCACATCTTAGAAAAATTTCCTTTTTTTTTGACAAAGAAGGACCATTATTTTCAGCAATATACCACAACTTTTCTTTTCTTCTTCCTTTTGTTTTAATGAAGCTATCCCAAAATTAGGAGGTGTCTTTTATTTTTTAACTTTGGAAAATTTACAAAGCTCAAGAGAAAGTTCTGACATAAAGAAAATACTAGAAGATCTATTTTTGTTTTTATAATAGCGGTTAATCTCTGTTAATGACTTCTAATTGCTCTTTATCTGTAAGAACCTTTAAGATAAGTAAGAAATCGAGAACAGCAGCAAAGAGGAAATTATCCTCTGGGGCATACAGATAAGAGACAGTCAGTTGTCACCTCCAGTGAAGGATTAAGTCAGGGTAAGAGCTGACTATGACAGGAGTTTTCCACCAAACCAAAACCAGACAAGTAAGCCATCATCAGGTGCCTTGCATTCAAACGGTTTGATAATCTTTCTTTTCTGCTCTTCAACTTCTTAAGAGTTAAAGGAGTTAATATTTATAAAGCATTAAAACAGTGCCTAGCATATAAGGAATGTTATATACATTAAAGTAAGTAATCAAAGAGAAAATGTTTAAGAACTCTGGGAGCAGGCCTTTTTTCAAATGAATCTATTGTAATCCAGCAGTTCATGGAACACATAATTCTTACCCAGGAGTATCATGATTCATCTAGTAACAACAACAACAAAATGAAGATGCAAAATTCCATTACAAAGAACGTACTTGTGAACATAACAGAGGCTCTATAATTTTACTTAAGAAGACACAGAAAAACACAAACACATGCCCAAACAGATCAGAAAAGATAATAATAGGCCATTTGGTAGGTTAAAAAAAAAAAAGGTGCCCGGGGCACGGTGGCTCAAGCCTGTAATCCCAGCACTTTGGGAGGCCGAGACGGGCGGATCACGAGTGGTCAGAGATTCGAGGACATCCTGGCTAACACCGTGAAACCCCGCCGTCTCTACTTAAAAAATACAAAAAACTAGCCGGGCGAGGTTGGCGGGCACCTGTAGTCCCCAGCACTCGGGAGCTGAGTCAGCGAGAATGGGCGTAAACCCGGGAGGCGGAGCTTGCAGTTGAGCTGACGATCTGGCCACTGCCACTCCAACCTGGGTGACAGATTGCGAGGACTCCGTCCAAAAAAAAAAAAAAAAAAAAAAAAAAAAAAAAAAAAGTAGTTATGAACCAAGTAACAGAGTTTAGAAATAAAAAAGCTCTAATAGCTCTAATACTTATGAGGGTTTACAATCCCTAGTAAACCAGAGGTATCATTTAAACTAAAAAAAAGAGCAACTGAAAAGCAAGTGTCAATACAGGGCCAATTTGCTAACTATAGTTGTTAAAACGTATTAGTTACAATACATGTGTATATATGCAACAATTATACATCTGTAGGCATTTATATCAAAATTCGGGCTTAATACATTGACATCTTCCTATATAATAGGCACTGTAATAAAAATAAATATTTTCTAAGGAAATAATCTAAATAAACTTTAATAGAAAATGTTGTCAGGCAATATTTGCTGTAAAAAAAAAAAGCTTAATAGAAAATGGCTAAAAATTATACTAGAAAACAGGTAAAGTAACAAGAACACTGAGCTAGAAATCAAGTATTATGGATCTAAGAACATTAGATATTATATGCATGAAATCTGAAGTCCAAAATACCAAGTGAAGTTCCAAAGTCATATTTATTTAGCCAAAAGAATCAAGTGATTTGTTACCTGCCCTGCCTATGCACTCCAAACCACTGAAAAGAAAGAAAGGATAGCGGCAGGCAGAAAAATAAAGACACCAAGGAAAAGCAGAAATTTATTTTCTTTGCTCCAACTTCATTGATTATTGCATCTTCTGAAGAGAAAGACGGGTTGGGGGAGTTATTAGCAACACAAAGTCTTCCTTACCCTTTGCTTTCACAGAATTCATTGTGATCAGACATAGGGATCACTTAAAGTAAGCTCTGCAATATTACATCTTTTCCAGGTTTTTCACTGGCCAAGGATGGCTCAACTTGCTTCCAAATGTTTAACCTTCATTCTGTTCCTACCAAAGTCCTCTTGCTACCTTTTTACCTCTTATCAACTTCACTTAACAAAATGACTTAATTTTCCTCCCTGCAATAAATAGGTAAACTATCAGAGGACTATGTAAGCACATAAGGAACACAGATTCTTTAAAAAAATAAAAAAAGTATATAGATTTTCTTGAGAAGTGAAGACAGATGCTTTAACAAAGAAAATTCTTACAAGTGCATTCCCTTTATCTCACTAATGCTTTCCTGATATAACTAATGATATTCAATGACCATATCTTGGACTGAGTATTGCTGGGGCTAATGTTTTGGAATTTTTCCATTCTATTAGCAAAACTGTCTTATTGGGGGGTGGGGGTGGGGAGATTAATTTCTAGAAAAAGAACAAATTTATCACAATGTTCAGTACACACTTTGTGTCAAACCTACCTTCTCACCACTGGAGTAGAAGAAATAACGCAATCGGACTATGTTACAGTGATCTAGCTTTCTCATGATCTGGAGCTCTCGGTTCTGAAAAGGAAACACATAAACATATATTTTTAAAGGATAACAGCTATTCATCATAGTGAACAAGATGCTTCTGAAATAACATTAAGCAATAAAATTAGATATGCTACTAAAAGTGTGATCTGTAGACTGGTACTGATCTGCAAAATATTTGTTACTAGTCCATGAAATATCTGTTACTGCTCTCCAATAAGACAAATACAGAAATTGAGAGTGTTTAGAGTTTTTATAACAATGAGAGAATAAATTGGTATCTATGAATATGATAATAAGAATTAGGACCCATATTTTATTTTTTAAAATTTCATCTTTCTAGCAATGCATTTGTATATTTCACAAAATAAGTCTTCGATGAATTCAAAATTGTAAAACTGTTACTTTACCACAAATAGCTTGATCTTGTTTTCTAAGATGCAGTGAGAAAAAAAAACAACAAAAAAAACCGAGCATCAACTCCATGAGAAGAGCTCAGTTGCTAAGTTTTAGAAAAAGTGAATGCAAAGCGAAACTCCATCTCAAAAAGAAAAGAAAAGAAATCATACAGTCCTGATAGATTTGTGACCACACAAAACTATTTTCCCTTTGGGAAGTTTCAAAGTTATGTTCATTCTTCAAAAGAAGAAATTACTGAATAATATGATGATTTCTTCATACCACAGACTTTGCAGCAGTAAATCTGGCTAGACTGTACATTAACAAAGAGGTTATTATAGTCCAACAATATACTTGACTGTCAGAAATCCAGTTAATGAAGGACAAATTACATAACACACAGAAACAATACCAAAATTCCAGCTTTCTAGCCAAAAAAAGCTTTAAAGTAACGATTTAGAAGAGCTAGAAAACATAAAGTATATACCTAAGAATCTGGAAAGGAAATGGTGTTACGGTTAGAAAAGAGGCCAAGAAGGATGGGGATGAGGATGCGTTGGGACCAAAGAACCAGGTAAAGACAGTTATCCTAGAATAGGAAGAGTAGGATGGCTTCTAGTTCTGAGAAGATGAGAGCAGAAGTGAAATGTTCCTTTAAACTGACCTTTCAAAGTTGGGCTTATGTGTACAATGGTATTTAAAATCCTTTTATAAGATATCAATCTTTCATTCCATTACTTGTTAGTAAAATTATGGAAACAGAAAGTCAGAAAGTAAACAGAAAGTAAGTCAGAAAGTATAGTACAACTACTTTAACAAATAACTGACAACAGGCTCTTAAGTGTTAACTGGTACAGAGAGAGGAACACAGAAAACTACAGACTTCAAAATTGTGTCCATTTCCATTACAAATTGAAGCTAATTCTGGAAGTATTTCTATACTTTGTTTGTTTGTCTGAGACAGTGTTTCACTCTTGTTGCCCAGGCTGGAGTACAATGGCATAACCTCGGCTCACTGCAACCTTCGCCTCCTGGGTTTTCTTCTGCCTCAGCCTCCTGAGTACCTGGCATTACAGAGGCCTGCCACCATGCCCAGCTAATTATTTTAATATTTTTAGTAGAGACGGGGTTTCACCATGTTGACCAGACTGGTCTCGAACTCCTGACCTCAGGCAATCCACCTGCCTCAGCCTCCCAAAGTGCTGAGATTACAGGCGTGAGCCATAGTGCCTGGCCTCTATACTTTGTTAATTCACATTTAGGTAGCTGGGTTTGAGGGAGAACTGCTAGTAAATCAATACTCATTCCTCTCATAACATACAGCTATTAAGATTGATTTTTAAACATAGCCAACTATGTTAAAGTAAGTTATTTACTTTTCCAGACTCATTAACCAAGGTAACAGAGTATTAAATTCTCAGATAACAGAAGTTGTATAAGATTGTGCATAATATTTTGATCAAAAGAATGCATAAGTAAAGCAAGAACAAGGACCTAAGTATTCAGCTACATTTACTCTTCCTATTGTGTTGCTTTAAAAATGTCTTGTTTTAGATAAGGAGGTTAGAGAAAATCTCATGAAGCAGTTAAGATATGAACACAAGCCCGAATGATATGAAGGTAAGAACCATGCGAAGATCTGAGGAAACAGCACTGTGGTTACAGGGAACTGCAAATGTAAAAACCTAGTGGTGGGCTTGGCATATTCAAGAATCAGCCAGAAAGATAATGTGGCTGCATCATTCTGAGTAAGGAGAGAGAAAGATGGGAGTTAAGTTCAGAGAGGTAGGAGTTATGTTCAGAGAGGTAAGCAGGCACAAGATCATACAAACCTTCATCAAACACGGTAAGAAACTGAATTTCACTCTAAATGTAAAGGGAAGCTAATGGAGGTTTTGACCAGGAAAGGGATACAATCAGATTTACCTTTCAGACTAGCATTCTATCATTTGAACCCAGGAGGTACAGGTTGCGGCGAGCTGAGATCGCGCCACAGCACTGGGCGACAGAGTAAGACTCTGTCTCCCAAAAAAAAAAAAAAAAAAAAAAAAAAAGGGATTTTAAAAATTTAAAAAAAAAAAGGGCATTCTAAAAATTTAAGAAAATAAGTTTGAAGGAAAAAGTAGATAAAGAGTTCTGTTTTTTATCTATGAAGTTTGAAATCCTTATTAGATGTTCACGTGAGGTCAGGGTAGAAGCTAAGGCTGGAAAAATGCATTTGGGAGTCATCTAGATAAAGGAGATTTAAAGCAAGGGTACCTAATAATATCACCTAAGGAAGTTCATACAGAAAAAAAAATTCATGACATGAAAAATAGAGGACAGAGTAGTTAACAAAACCCGAAGAAAAATAAGAAAGAATCTTATCTTAGAAGCCACGTTAAAATTTTTTTAGAAAAACTGAGTGACCATTTATATCAAAAGCTACTGAAAGATGCATTAAGTGAAGCAAGTATAAGGACCTAAATATTCATCTATGTTTACTCTTCTGTTCCTATTGTGTTACTTTAGAAATATCTCTATTTTACATAAGGAAGCCAGAGAAAACCTTACGAAGGAGGTTAAGATATGAACATCAACCTGAAAGATATAAAGGTAAGAACCATGTGAAGATCTAGGGAAGATGGCTACAGGGAAATGCAAACGTAAAAACTCAGTGGTGGGCTTGGCATATTCAAGAAATAGCCAGAAGGATAATGGCTAGATAAAAACAGGAAAATGACAATTGCTATGACAAATGCAAGATGTTGGTGACTCTTACAAAAATGGTTTCAGTAGAACAATGGTGAAAAAACTGACTAGATTGAATTAAAGTGGGTGTAGGGGACACAGGGTCCGAAGGGGTTAGGAAGTTTGAGGAGAGATTTCCAGAATGATGAGGGTAGCAAATCCACTCCTCCAAAATACTTATAAAACTGAAGTACACTGAAGAAAACAATCACTTCAGGGCTCTGGAAACTAAGCAAAGGCAACAACAAATTGAGAAGAAGTTTTTCTTAAAAAGCTGCTAGATATGACAGTACAGTAGAGGAAAGTGGCCTTCTTTGCCTAGGGATGCTACCGTCCCCCTACAACCACCCAACTCAATCAGTGAGGCAGTTTTCCCAGGGCAGTGTTGCCAGTGAAAACCAGAGGGCTATGGTCATTTAGGATACAGAGCAAAAACCCATGCCTAGTGGTACTGGCAATAAAAATAGCAAATTTGGAAGGAAACAAAGGGGAAAGGCCCATAGCTCTGCTAAAATGAGAATGTAGTCCCAGCTGGAGAAAATGACAGACTAGAAAGATACCCAGAAATTTAATAAGGGGATACTGGAAATGAGAGAGGCACAGAGATTCTAAATAAGCTCCCCACACGTACCTGTCTGACAGTCAGTGCACATATGAGGGGGAGGCTCAAGAGAGCTCCAGAGAAAGTAAAAGCCAAGGCTAATGTGAAAACTGTCAGAACTTTGAATACACCTCCCAACTCACACATAGGATCATCAAAAAATGCTGAAAGTGGCTGGGTGCAGTGGCTCACACCTGCAATCCCAGCACTTTGGGAGGCTGAGGTGGCAGACCAGCCTGACTAACATGGTGAAACCCAGTCTCTACTAAAAACACAAAATTAGCCGGGTTTGGTGGCACATGCCTGTAATCCCAGATACTCGGGAGGCTGAGACAGGAGAACTGTTTGAACCTGGGAGGTGGAGGTTTCAGTGAGCCGAGATC
Organism: Rhinopithecus bieti; assembly: GCF_001698545.2. Taxonomy (NCBI): domain Eukaryota; kingdom Metazoa; phylum Chordata; class Mammalia; order Primates; family Cercopithecidae; genus Rhinopithecus; species Rhinopithecus bieti. Next base: position 2,323,299 of record NW_016803631.1, on the reverse strand, counting down.
GCACCATTGCCCTCCAGCCTGGGCAACAAGAGAGAAACTCTATCTCAAAAAAAAAGCTGAAAGTTTAAAAAAAATTCAAGATGTTTAAGCACAATCTCTAAGCAATAACTGGCTGACCATGAAGCTATACAAAGAGCTGATCCTAGAAAATCAGGTTTAAAAATGGAAATTAGAATTAAAATTTTAACACAGAATTCTAGGGCTTCTATCTGTTGGGAAGAACAGTTCTACAGATTATGTACAGGTTAGTTATTTAAAAACAAAACAAAAACACAAAACAATCATTTGTCAGGAGGTTTTAAAAAAAAAATCAGGCCAGGCGCAGTGGCTCACGTCTCTAATCCTAGCACTTTGGGAGGCTGAAGCAGGCTGGTCGCTTGAGCCTAGGAGTTCAAGACTAGTCTGGGCAACAAGGAAACCTCATCTCTATAAAAAATACAAAAATTAGCTGGGCATGGTGACGTGTACCACTAGTCCCAGCTACTCAGGAAGCCAAGTGAGAGGATGGTTTTAGCCTGAGAGGTGGAGGTTACAGTAAGCTGAGATCATGCCACTGCACTTCAGCCTGGGAAACAGGCCAGACCCTGTCTCAAAAAAATAATTCAGAACCTAGTGTTGCTACAATATATAATATGCCCAATTGAAAAAAAATTGTGAGACATGCAAACTACAGAAGAAGTTGACCTATAATCAGGTTAAAAAAAAGCAGTCAACAGAAATTAACTCCTGGTGGGCACAGCTGTTGGATTTAGCAGATAAAGAATACAAAGCAGCTATTATAATTTATAATTAAGTTCAAAAAATTAAAGGAAACCATATTTCAAAAATTAAAGAAAAACTATGACAATTGCACAACAAATAGAGAATCTCAATAAAGAAACGTTAACTTTTAAAACACGAGAGTTAACTAGAGTTGAAACACATTATAACAAAAATGAGATTCACTATGTCCTCAAGAGAATATTTGAGATGGCATTAAAAAAAAAATCAGTGAACTTAAAAATAAAGAAATAGAAATTGTCCAAAAGAAAGAAAAAAGAGGGAAAAAATACTGCAGAAAAATAAACAGAGCCTCAGAGACCTCTGGGATAACATCACACATATCAACATATGTGTAAAGGCAGAACTGGAAAAAGAGAAAGGAGAAAAAAATGTTAGAAGAAATAATGGCTGAAAATTTCCCAAATTTGATGAAAATCACTAATCTATCAAGCCATGGAAGATCAATGAACCCCAAATATGATAAACACAGGGATCAACATCTAAGCATATCACATTTAAACAGTTTGAAGCCGCCAAAAAAAAAAACATGAAAGGAACAACAGAGAAATTACTCATCACATACATTGGAAAAATAATACAATTAATAGCTGACTAAACATCAGGAAAAAACGGAAGCCAGAAGGCAGTAACAAAAAATTTTAAAAAACTGTCAACTAAGAATTCTATTTACTGTAAAAGTATTCTTCAAACAAGAAAGGAAGAATAAAGACATCCTCAAACTTAAAAAAAAAAAAGATGGAGAATATCTTAAAGTTGAAATACTTGAACAAGTACCTTGAGCTAAAAGGAAACGACACCATATGTTAATTGAAATTCACAACAACAAGTGAGGACCACCAGATGTATTAAATATAAATGAGAAAATATAAAAGACTGTAAATATATTTTTATTTCCTCTTAATTTCATTAAAAGACAGAATATAACAACAGTTGGGTTTATAATGCAAATAAATGTAATACATAAAGCAATAACAGCAAAAAGGAGGGGGAGAAAACAAAGTTATAATGGAGCAAAAGTGCTATATTTTACAGAAATTAGATCAGTATTAACCTAAAGTTGGTGATGATAAATTGGAATGCAAATTGTAATTCTTAGAGCAACCACTAAGAAAATAGTATTTTTAATGTTAAAAATCAACAGCATACCTAAGACGATACACTAAAAAATATTTGTTCAACACAAAAGAAGATAGTAACGAAGAACGGAGAACAAATATAATGAGAGATATAGAAAACAAAGAGCAAAATGGCACAAGTAATTCCAACTACATCACATACTACATAAAATGTGAATGAGCTAAGCATACAATCAAAAGCCTGGATAAAAAGAAAGGTGCAACTATAATCTATCCCTAGGAATTAATACTTCAGATTCAAAGACACAAACAACTTAAAAGTATGAAGAATGATATACGATACAAACAGTAACCAAGACAGATGGAGTGGCAAATGTTAGCAGAGAGACAGAGACGGAGAGACAGAGAGACACAGAGACACGCATTGCCTACAAGATAAAGTCTAAATCACTTTATAATCTGGCCTCTACTTTTCAGTTTAGTCTTCCACTCATGACCAATGTGAACTCTATATTATAGCTAGATCCTTACTTCTCACTCTTCCTGAATATACTGTTTCATTCCCAATTCTGGAGCAGTTGTACTCCCAATTCTATTACATTTACCATCACATTACCATCAGTGGAATGTGTTGACTCTTTCTCCAACCTACACACATTCTAAGCCTATCCTTTAAGTACCTATTTAACTTTTACCTTTTTAATGAGGCCATCACTAATCTTTCCCTGCAGCATTTACAAATATTTTGTTATTTACTATATATTCTCTTGGTTTTATTTTTACTACAGTTCACTGATGTTACATAAAAGGATACTTTTCAAAAGTACCTTACAGAAATCAGATATTACATTACAGTCACTATACAGACACAGACACAGACACACACTCACAAACCCTGCCCAACCAACATACTATAAGGGTTTTAAGACATCTTTCTGCATTACTCACAGAGTTCTCAGAGCAGGTTACTTTGTCTTTAACAAAGTAATTTCCCAGTTTCTGTAATTTCTTCTACTTTCCAACTTGGTATTATTTTCCAAACTATGGGCACCAGCCAATCAGCATTGAGAAGGAAGTGTGGAAGGAGAACAGAACAGAACAGAACAGAATAGAATAAAATAGAATAGAGGAATAACAATAGAATAGAATGGAACAGAATATCACTTTACATATAGTAAGGTTTTTTTTTTTCATGAAACTTGTAACTATTTTTCTGTGCATGGGGCTGCAATGTTAAAATGCATGTCTTACTTTAAGGTCATAGTTAGAAATTTTAAATTGTAGTAACTAACCTGCCTGTAAAGGCATCTTTTTTCAAACAGAAAAGACAAAAGAAAACATGTAAACAAGATTCTTACTAATCATTCCCAACTTATTTATAAAACAAAATGACTACCCAAGACGGAGTAAGCATAGTATCAGTATTTAAAAAGCCTAAATGGCACATCTAAAGGAAAACTTATCCTTTTGTTTTAACCAATACTCATTAACATATATCCACCTCTAGATTAGACACAGAGGCTTTTACTCATTTTTACAATATCTGACATCTCATGCTTTAAAAAAAAGAGAAAGAAAACTTCTGGAAGCTAAAGCACAGAGTGAAAAGTTCCAGAAGGGTATATTTTTGTACCATTACATAAAGTTTAATAAAGGAAAAGTTAACTTTTAGGTGAAGAAACAACCAGCAAGCTTAATATTGTGGGTGTATGGTGGGCAGCATATGGCTATCATCTTTTGTTCTTCATCAAAGTTTGTTGTGTTGGGAGATCTTCCCCTACCACAGAAAGTTCCACTTTCACAAAATCTAGTAAAATTGGATTAACTTCCAATGCTTTGCTTAAAGAATATTTTCCCAAAGTACATCTTCTGCAAAAAAAATGAAGGTTATCCAAAGTTGCATTATCCATCCTTAGTCATCATAATAAGACTGAAAAAACATTTAATTCATCTCTAAATCTTTGATTTTACAGTAAATTCAGTTGCCTTAAAAGAACCAACAGCCCCCCTCCAAAAAAAAAAAAACCCTTAAAATAACCCCATTTGCACAAGTATATTTTTAATTGATACATGATATTTTACCTATTTATGAGGTATGTGGATATTCTGTTCCATGCATAGAACGTGTAATGATCACATTTTGAAGCCAACTATGTGTCAGAACTGGGGGCCCTAAGAATACAAACATTTACAATCTTTAAATGTTTTACAGTCTAATGGATGAGTAAACCAACAACTATAACACAATGTGATTAAGTCGAGCTCATTTAAAAAGTGCTATAGATACTTGGGGACAGGCGCTAAGAAAAATTTGCTTATTAATTTGTAAAATTCTGGAATGCAGTCACGTGGAAGGTCTTAAAGATAGCGCTAAATATTACAAGGCATAAAGAACCACTGATGTGTTTTTTTTGCTTTTGTTGTTGTTGTTGAGACAGAGTCTCACTCTATCACCCAGGCTGGAGTGCGGTGGCATGATCTCAACTCACTGCAACCTCCACCTCCTGGGTTCAAGAGATTCTCCTGCCTCAGACTCCTGAGTAGCTGGGATTACAGGGGCCTGCCACCACGGCTTGTTAATTTTGCATTCTTAGTAGAGACGGGTTTTCACCATGTTGGCCAGGTTGGTCTCGAACTCCTCATCTCAGGTGATCCGCCTGCCTCGGCCTCCCAAAGTGCTGGGATTACAGGTGTGAGCCACCTCACCCAGCCCACTAATAATGTTTTACACAAGAGATTTGTTTTAGGAAGATTGCTGTGAAAAAAATGTTACAAAGGTGGCAGCAGATAAAACTAGGATCTATACTAGTAAAAACAGAGAAAAATGGAAGGAAGAAAATGGGTCTACAACAGTAGTGATCACCCACTGCTATTGGATTGGTAAATAGGAGGAGGGAGGTGACAGCTATCAGGCTTCTCACTCACATGACTAACATGGTAGAGTTCAGTGGCCGGGGAAGCTGTTTTGGAAGCAGAAGGAAATGAGTTCAATTTGGGACATGTTCATTTTGAAATGACTCAGGGACACTGAAGCAGATAAAAAAGGTGCAGAAAGCAATACAGTATGTTCCTCTTATCCTCTAGGAGGTGTGGGTGCTTCAGAAGCCATAGGAGAGTATACATTATTGCCTATACAGGTTGAATACACATTAACCAAAATTCTTGGGACCAAAAGTGTTTCAGATTTCAGACTTTTTTGGATTTAGTATCATCTTTACCCATTATGCACTCCTAATCTGAAAATCCAAAATTCAAAATGCTCCAATGAGCACTCCCTTTAAACACTGTGTTGGTGCTCAAAAAGTTTTAAATTTCAGAGCATTTCAAATTTTGGATTTTTGGATTCAAGATGCTAAACCTACAAAATAAGAAAAAAAGTGATCAAACTCCCCAGCAGCAGAAAGTCTATAAAGGACACTAAAAAGAAATTAGTCAGAAAGTAGAACCTAGACAGTGGAGTGACATAAGCCCTAAGAAAGGTGAGCTATTCAAGAAAAGATTCTGGAGAAAATCGTTTAAGCAGACAGAAGAAAAGGAATCAATACAAGAGACAGAGTAAGAAAAGCTGTAAGAGATGAGCCACAAAAATAATACCCTTGAAGAGGAGTGAATAAACACTTTCTGTAAAGGACCAGATACTAAATTCTTCAGGTTTGCAGGCCATATAGGCTGCTATAAACTATTCAACTCTGTAGTTGTAAGGGAAAAGCAGTCACTGACAATATTTATAAGAATGAATGTGGCTGTCTGTTTACAACAATATGTGTAAGAATTAACATGGCTGTTTGTGGTAAATTTTATTTACAAACACGGGTGGCTGGTTCACTGTTTGCCAATCCCTGCCCCAGAAGGCAAAAAAAGGAAAGTTCCTTACATTTCAATCTCAATTTTGTACTTAGTACACATACATAGTGGACTTTCTATATTAATTTAGGGACTAACGTTCTGGAAATTTATATTTTCCTTTTATATAACTATAATTAGTGTATAAGTTAAAATTTTAAATTACATTTATAAAATAACATACTGCCTAGGTAGGCTTAACATGTTCTGTAACAAAACCCCAATTTTATAGAAACAATAAAAAGGACTCATGCATGCTACTTTTCCCAATCAGTTACACAGACTACTTACCCAGCACAGAAAGGGAAATGGAAGACAAACAACACAAAGGATGCCTGCAGGGACTAAGGGATTAACAGACTTTTATATCCTGACAGGTAATATGGACTACCAAAGCAGATATAAACCAGGTTCTTGAATACTTAGTTTTCGGAAGCCCTAGCATGTAAGTCAATGCCAGCTTAAGTGTGTATTCCTTTAACCCTGTATCTTTGAGAATCAATAACATAACAGCATATTATTATTAACAATAACAATGATGGCACCAACAACTACAGAACACAAAGAATTTACTATGAGCTGACCACTCTGTTAAGAGCTGTATCTTCATAACTTCAATCCTCTCCACAAACCTATCAAGTACGCAACACTATGATCCCCACTTAAGAGGGCGTGTAGGCATAGACAGGTTAAGAAATTTGGTAGCAAACAGCACAGGCAAGATTTAAACCAGGTGTGTCAGATTCCATGCTCTATCACAATAAAATGTAACTCAATTCCATTTATTACTATATGCTTGAAAATACGACAATAAAGGAGGACCTCAGTATTGAAAGAGCTTATAATTCAAAATAAGACAAGTATACAAGTATGCAAATAAAGATACTGATATAGTTTGGCTCCACGTTCTCACCCAAATCTCATCTCAAATTGTAATCCCCAAGTGTTGAGGCAAGGACCTCTACCCCCAAACTGTCAAGAGAGGGAAGTGACTGGATTATGGGTATGGTTTCTCACATGCTGCTCTCCTAATAGTGAGTGAATTCTCACAAGATGTGACGGTTTTATAAATGGTAGTTTCTCCTGCACCATTACTCTGTCTCCCACTGTCTTCCCACTGAAGAAGGTGCCTGCTTTCTTTCCCTTTCGCCATGACTGTAAATTTCCTAAGGCCTTCCCAGCCATGTGGAACTGTGAGCCAATTAAACATCTTTCCTTTATAAATTGCCCAGTCTCAGGTAGTATCCTCACAGCAATGTGAGAATGGACTAATACAGATGCCATACAACAGAAAATGTTAAGTGCCATTAGAGTTATCAAAAAACGGGTGGGTGGGTGCAGCAGCTCATGCCTGTAATCCCAGTACTTTGGGAGTCTGAGGAAGGAGGATCACTTGGGCCCAGGAGTTCAAGACCAGCCTGACAACACAGGGAGACTGCATCTGTACAAAAAACGAAAATAAATTAACTAGGCATGGTGATGCACACCTGTGTTCCTAGCTACTCAGGAGGCTGAGGTGGGAGGATCACTTTAACCAGGGAGGTCAAGGCTACAGTAAGCTATGACTGTGACATTGCACTTCAGCCTGGGTAATGTGGTGAGACCCTGTCTCTCCCCCAACCCTGAAGGAAAAAAAAGGATGGAGAATTCTAAAAACAGAAACAATACTTCCAACTAGAAAGATTAAAAAGATTTTTCATGAAAAGAGTAAACAATTAAGTTGGAGCTTAACAGGTAGAATTCAATTCCTCTCTTAGACCATTTGCTTTTCGAATACAGAAACTAAAACTCGAAAACTCTTCTTACCCAAAAGAAACTAGAAAAGGGAGCATCATCCAATACATCCCCTGGAATAAAACACAACTAAAGCCTCTGGTTACTGTGGAGAATATGCCTTTGTGCTACAACTAAGGTTTACACAAAAATGATTGGTTGACTCCCTCTCCCCTTGAAATACTTTCTCCAATTACCTTCCAGGACGCTAAATTATCTTGTTTTTTCTCCTTCCTCATTGGCCAAATTTACAGTTTTCTTTGCTAGTTCTTCATAATCTCCCTATTTTTTAAACACTGAAGTAGCCAGAACTTAATCTCTCACCTCTTTCAGTTGCCTCTATCACCTCTTCCAGTCTCAGGGCTTTAAAGGCTGAACAGACTCCCAATTGTATATCTCTAGACCAGACCACCTCTGTGAATTCCAAAATCTTCTAAGCAACTGCTTATGTGACAATTCTTCTGTGTCTAATATACATCAACTTGACATGTCATAAGTAAAATTCTTCATCTCCCTTAAACATGCTCTACCCATAGCTTTCCCCATGTCAGTTGTTGGCAATTCCACTCCTCTAGTTGCCGAGGTCAAAAACCAGGAAGTCTTGATTCCTCTTTCTCTCTGACCTCTTTTTTTTTTTTCTTTTTTTAAAGACGGAGTCTCACTCTGTCACCCCGGCTGGAGTGCAGTGACATGATCTCGGCTCACTACCTGCAACCTCTGTCTCCCAGGTTCAAGTGATTCTCCTGCCTCAGCCTCCTGAGTAGCTGGGATTACAGGCATGTACCACCTTGCCCAGCTAATCATTTTGTATTTTTAGTAGAGATGGGGTTTCACCATGTTGGCCAGGCTGGTCTTGAACTTCTGACCTCAAATGATCCTCCAACTTGGCCTCCCAAAGTGCTATTATTAGCAATAATAATTATTGTTCCTAAAGTGCTAGGATTACAGGCATGAGACACTGCACCCGGCTTGACCTCACATTAATCTGTCAAGAAATCTTGTTGGCCCAACTTTCAAAATCTACCCAGGATCCCAGCAATTGCACTCTTGGGCATATGTTTTATAGAAATAGAAATTTATGTTCACATTAAAACTGGCACATGAATGTCAGAAGCAGCTTTATTTACAATAGCCCCCAGATGTCCCTCATTGGGTGAATAAACAAACTGTAGAATATCCATACCATGGAATACTACTCAGCAATAAAAAAGAAACAATTTTTGATCCATGCAACAACATGGTTGCATCCCCAGAAACCTACGCTAAAACAAAAAAAGCCAACACAAAAGGTTACATACTGGATATGATTCCATTTTTATAACCTTCCTGAAAGAAAAAAAATTTGGAAACGGTACAGATTAGTGGTTACTGCCAGGGGTTATACTGGTTGTTAGGGGTGGAGGAATGGCGGGGAGAGAAGTCAATGTGGTTATAAAAGGGCAGTAAGAGGATACTTGTGATGTTGTGTATCTTGACCTCATGGTCTATACACAAACCTATACATATAATTTTAAAAACATAAGAAAGAAATATATACACATATAGCTCTCCAAAGCAGTAAAAGAGAATCTGAGGAAATTTGAATAAAATCAATGGATTCTATCAATGCCAATATCCTAATTGTGATAATGTACTATAATTTTGCAAGATGTGATCACTGAGGGAAAGTGGGCAAAAAGTTTTACCCATGTGGGATTTCTCTACTTTGCTTTACAATTGCATAAATACCTGAATATCAGCCCCCCTCACATACTTCAGGTATTTCCTCAAATGCTACATACTTTCTCACACTATTTAAAATTGCAACCTCAACATTTACTCTCAGCATTCCTTAAACCCCTTCTTTTACCTCAATCTTCTCCAGAGTAACAATCATCTAATATGTTATATCTATGTTGCATATTTATTCATTATTGTCCATCTCTCTCCACTATAATATAAGCTTTAAAATGACATAGTTTTGTTGTCTGTTTTGTTTATTGTTGTATGTCTAGATTCTAGAACAATGCCCAGCCCATATCAACTCAATAATCTATTGTTAAACACATATTTACACTGATGATATAAAATAACACCCCTACTGACAAATACAGATACGTCAATACATATCAGTACATTTCATTGTAAGAAGTGTCACTACTAGCCAGAAAAATAAAGGAGGAGTTAGAGAAACAAATTAGTTCCCAAGTCATGAACCCCCACCCCTCAAAACACATGTAAAGGACTACTTCCCATTCCTGAGAATAGAGCTGTGATGTACCACTCTTTCTAACCCCTCCCCAGCTAATCTCTCCAAAGATTAAAAACTGATCAAGAGCCCTATCCTCACAGGGCCAGGCTTGAAAATACCATTCTTCAGCCAAGCTCTGGCTCACCAAAGATTGTGTATATATACAACAGCACTAATCTCTTCCTCATTGTTGGTGCATTAAAAGTGATGAGAAAAACAGGCTGGGCACAGTGGCTCACACCTATAATCTTAGCACTTTGGGAGGCCAAGGCAGGCAGATCACTTGAGGACAGGAATTCAAGACCAGCCTGGCCAACATGGTGAAACCCGTCTCTACTAAAAACACAAACATTAGCTGGAGGTGGTGGCACACACCTACAGTCCTAGTTACTTCGGAGGCTGAGGCACAACAATCGCTTGAACCCAGAAAGCGGAAGTTGCAGTGAGCCGAGATTGGGCCACTACATCAGCCTGGGTAACAGAGCAAGACTCTGTCTCACAAACAAAAACAAAAAAAAGGAAAAAGCCTTGACAAAATTTACCACCCTTTCATTACAAAAACTATCAACGAATCAGATACAGAAGGAACTTATCTCAACAAAATACAAGTTATACAATCAGTCACTGACTTGATGGTTCAACTTAAAAATTTTCAACTTTACAATGGTATTTTCAGCTGTGTACATTAATGATGAGTACCCATATAGTATTCAACAAATTACATGAGATATTCAACACTTAATTATAGAATAGGCTATTTGTTATATGATTTTGTCCACCTGCAGGCCAACATAAAGTGTTCTGAGCACGTTTAAGGTAAGCTAGGCTAAGCTATAATGTACTACAGATGAGATGCATTAAATGTATTTTTGACTTAATGATATTTTTAACTTACGAGTTTATCTGGACATAACTTCATTTTAGGTCATGGAGCATCTGTATATGAAAAGCCCATCACTGTTGGGCATGGTGGCTCACGCCTATAATCCCAGCACTTTGGGAGGCCGAAGCAGGTGGATCACCTGAGGTTGGGAGTTTGAGACCAGCCTGACCAACATGGAGAAACCCCATCTCTAGTAAAAATACAAAATTAGCCGGGTGTGGTGGTGCATGCCTGTAATCCCAGCTACTCAGGAGGCTGAGGCAGGAGAATCACTTGAACCTGGGAGGCAGAGATTGCAACGAGCCAAGATCGTGCCATTGCACTCCAGCCTAGGCAACAAGAGTGAAACTCTGTCTCAAAAAAGAAAAAAAAAGCCTGTAATTAACATCATACACAATGGTGAAAAACAGAAAACTTTTCCTCTAAGATTATGAACAATAGCAAAGATGTGAAAACCCAGATGAATTGATAAGAAAAATGTGGTATATACATACAATAGAATAAATATTACAAGTTTTTTAAAAGGAAGGAAATCTTACCACTTGTGACAATGCAGATGAACTTGGAAAATATTATGCTAAGCAAAATAAGTTAGTCACAGAAGGAGAAATACTGCATTATTTTTCGTAACAAGGAATCAAACCTATATAAGTAGACAACAGAATGGTGGTTACTAGGAGACAGGGGAGGAAGATATGAATAGTTGTTGTTTAACAGTATAAAGTTACAGTTACACAAGATAAGTAAGTTACAGAGATATGTTTTTCAACACAGTGCCTGTAATTAACAAGGTGAACTTCTGAAAATTTGCTAAGAGGGTAGATATCATGTCAAATGTTCTTACCTGCCCTCTCAAAAAAATGAAAAACAGTAAGAAAGGGGCATAATGAAACTTTTGGAGGCAATAGATAAATGTTTATTATCTTGGCTGTAGTGATGGTAAGATGAGTACACATGTATGTCCAAATGCATTAAATTGTACACATTAATTATATGCAGTTTTTAAATATACCAATTATATCTCAATAAAGCTAGGGAAGGCAGATCTAAGAGCTCATTTTTAACAGCAAACAAATCAAAAGCAAAATAATTAAATTATAGGTTTCTGTAATATTATACTTCCATTTTTTTTTGAGAGAGAGTCTTGCTCTGTTGACCAGGCTGGAGTGCAGTGGTGTGATCTCAGCTCACTGCAACCTCCACTTCCCAGGTTCAAGTGATTCTCCTGCCTCAGCCTCCCAAGTAGCTGGGCTAACAGGCACCAGCCACCAAGTTTGACTAATTTTTGTGTTTTTTTGTTTGTTTGTTTTTTTTAAGAAGAGATGGGGTTTCGCCATGTTGGACAGGCTGGTCTTGAACTCCTGACCTCAAAAGATCCACCCGCCTCAGCCTCCCAAAGTGCTGAGACTACAGGTGTGAGCCACCGGGCCCAGCCATTTTTTTTTTTATTTTTATAGAGACAAGGTCTCTATAAAACAGACTGTGTTGCCCAGGCTAGTCTTGAACTCCTGGGCTCAAGCAATCCTCCCACCTTGGCCTCCCAAAGTGCTGGTATTACAGGCATCAGCCACCATGCCCAGCCTATGCTTTATTTTTCTGATGACATTAAAAAAGAATACTTATCAAATTGTAACAATCTTAAAGAGAAACAAAATAATTTAACATTTTGAATTCTTCGAATTTTGTACCAATTCTGGTCCAAATTCATTGAAAACACTTTCCATCCACCTAGGAAGTAAGAAACCCTAGTACTGGTAGACTGTGAAGATTCAAGTGAAAATGTTTTAATATTCTCTTCAGATCAATTTTCATTTATTAAGCGTTCAAAGGACTGAAAATCTGTGCCTCACACAGAGTGTCTGCCAAAAATAAAAATAAAAAAACTTAAAGGCATTACCAAGAGTTGGGTAGTACATGGTCAGTGCCTAGATAAACACTCTCCTCAATAAAGCCCTAGAAATTCAGTTTGGTTGTTATCTATCATAAACAGTTACTGTGTTTATAAATCTTGCAGGTTCTCTAAGATTTCATGTGAGCACAATTTTCGGGGCAATCTACAGGAAGATAGTTCATCATATAAACCATGAACTCCCACAGCTGGCACCAAACTAGATAATTCGCTTAATACTTCACATGGACTATAAACTCCCTGATTGCACAGACTCTGTCATATGCCTCCTTGTCACCTACACAACATCTAATGTAGTCCTTTGCACATAGTATATACAAACTGAGTTGGCTAGCCTTAGTTCACACTTGATCTTGTAATGCAAAAACTCAGTGGAAGTTTTTTAACAGAAAGGTGAGGTGAAGTAGCTTATTCAGATAAATCTTGATGGATTACCCCAAGCTAAGAAAGGTAAAGTCTAATTTGAAGAGAAAGGAACCCTGACATTTGAATATTTCTTTACAGATTAAAGAAGCTATTTATGTGAGTACTCTCACTTAAGTCTGAAAAAAACTTATAATGATTATTAAATATTTCATCCTACATCTTACCAAGAAGAAACAAATTTAGAGAGGTAAAATGACTTCTCCAATTTCATAAAGGGCTCTCTATTCAGTAACTTGGAAGGATTAGGAAAATAAGAAACCCTAGTACTGGTAGAAAAGAGGCACAGGCAAGTACTTCCAGGTATTATAACCGCCAAGCACATTAAGGAACCAGAGAGACTGGCTGGGGGTTAACAGCAAAGTCCTTTTCCAATACTTTACAGAAAAACAGAAATTAAACCCTAGAGTTCAGGAATAGCTATTATTTCACCACCATTCCCTATCTAGATAGATTTTTTTATCCTTAGGGTGATCCTTATAAAATGTAATCTATCTTCATATTAAAATAAACTCAGGACAGAGTTTAACATTACATACTGAAAAGATGTCAAAATAATGAAGTACTAGCAAAGAACACACTGCAAAAGAACTTGAGGAAAAAAAATCCAAATATAATAGCATAAAAAAGAATACTGAAGAATAACTTTTAACAAATGAATGTAAGACTTATACACTGTAAACGCTAAAATCTCATAGAAAGATATAAATAAAGACAATCCATAATCATGGATTGGAAGACTTCATGATGTTAAGACGGCAATATTCCCAGAATTGATCTGCAGATCCACTACAATCGTGTTGAAATTACAGCCACTTTTTTTTTTTTTTTTTTTAAAGACGGAGTCTCGCTCTGTTGCCCAGGCTGGAGTGCAATGGCCTGATCTCAGCTCACCGCAACCTCCACCACCTGGGTTCAAGCAATTCTCCTGCCTCAGCCTCTGAGTAGCTGGGACTATAGACGTGTGCCACCATGCCCGGATAATTTTTGTATTTTTAGTAAAGACAGGGTTTCACTATGTTGGCCAGGCTGGTCTCGAACTCCTGACCTCGTGATGTGCCCACCTAGGCTTCCCAAAGTGCTGGGATTACTGGCGTGAGCCACCGTGCCTGGCCAGCTATCTTTTAAAAAAAAAAAAAAAAAAAAGATATTGACAAGATAATCCTAAAATTCATGTGGAAATTTGCATGCACTCAGAACAGTCAAAATAATCTTGTAAAGAAGTTGGAGGACTCATATTTCATATCTTTTTACAAAGACAAAGTAATCAATACAGTGTGGTACTGGCATAAGGACATACATCTCAATCAATGAAATAGAATTCAGAGTCCAAAAATGTTTATAGCCAACAGATTTTGACAAGGTTGTCAAGACAATTCTATAACAAAAGAAAAGATTTTTCAACAAATGGAGCTTTGGACAACTGGATACTCAGCTGTAAAGGACTGAAGCTGTACCACATCTTTTTGTTTTTTCATTATTTATTTATTTATTTATTTATTTAGAGACAGAGTCTTGCTCTCACCCAGGCTGGAGTGCAATGGCACAATCTCGGCTGATTGGAACCTCTGCCTCCTGGATTCAAGCAATTCTCCTGCCTCAGCCTCCCGAGTAGCTGGGATTACAGGCACGTGCCACCACACCCGGCTAGTTTTTTGTATTTTTAATAGGGACGGCGTTTCACCGTGTCAGCCAGGGTGGTCTCAATCTCCTGACCCAGTGATCCGACCGCCTCGGCCTCCCAAAGTGCTGGGATTACAGGAGTGAGCAACCAGGGTAGTCTCAAACTCCTGGCATCAAGTGATCCACCTGCCTTGGCCAAAGTGCTGGCATTACAAGTTTGAGCCACCAAACCCAGCCTGGACCACTTCTTTACATCACACAAAGAAATTAACCCAAAACTGGACAAAAACATTATAAAAAAGGAAAACTACTGACCAATCTCTTACAAACACAGATTCAAAAATTTGCAACAGAACATTAGCAAATTGATCCAACAATGTATAAAAATACTTATACATCATGAGCAAGTGACATTTATTCTAGGTATGCAAGGCTGGTTTAACATTTGTCAATTAATGTAGTCCATCACATCAACAAGCTAAAGAAGAAAGACAATCTGACCATATACAGAGATGCTGAAAAAGCAATTGGTAAGATTCAAAACTCATTCATAATAACTCTTAGCAAACTAGGAATAGAGGAAACCTTCTTCAGCTTGATAAAATACAATAAAAAACTCTACAGCTAACATCACACTTAATGGTGAGAAAATAGATGCTACAAAGCAAAATTTATAAGATGCAATATGCCAAAAAAAAAAAAAAAAATAGGGCATGTGAATAAAAGGTACACAGATTGGTACAGAAAAAACAAAACTGTCTTTGCTCACCAATAACATTACTGCCTGTGAAGAAAATCTCAAGGGATCAACCACAAATAAACAGCTAGAACTAATAAACAATTATAGTAACGTTGCAGGATACAAAATTAATGTACAAAAGTCAACTGTATTCTCATATACCAGGAATAATTGGCATTAAAATTAAAAAGTAAGAAGCACCCCCAAAAATAAAATGCTTAGGTATAAACCTAACAAAATATGTACAAGATCTACATGATGAGGATGGGAGTGATGGCTCATGCCTGTAATCCCACCACTTGGGAGGGCCGAGGTGGGTGGATCACCTGAGGTCAGGAGTTCAAGACAAACCTGGCCAAAACCATGAAACCCTGTCTCTACTAAAAATACAAAAATTAGCCAGGCATGGTGGCACCCACCTGTAATCCCAGCTACTTGGGAGAGACTGAGCCAGGAGAACTGCATGAACCCAGGAGGCAGAGGTTGCAGTGAGCTGAGATTGTGCCAACGTACTCCAGCCTGGGTGACAGAGCAAGACTCCGTCTCAAAAAAAAAGATCTATATGATGAAAACTATAAAACTGTTATGAAAGAAATCAAGGAAGGTCTAAATAAATGGAAGCTTACATGGTGTACATGGATAAGAACATTCAATATTAAGATGCCAGTTCTTCCCAACTTGATCTGCAAATTCAATGCAGTATCAATCAGAATCCCAGCAAGTTACATAGAAGACATCAACAAACTGATTCTAAAGTTTATATGGAAAAGCAAAAGACTCAGAATAGCCACCACAGCATTGAACAACAGTCAGCCAACTGACACTACCTGACTTCAAGGCTTACTGTAAAGCTACAGGAATAAAGACAGCATGGTACTGGTGAAAGAAGTGATTACTGGAACAGAACAGATGGCCCAGAACTAGCACACAAATATGGTCAACTGAATTTTCACAAAGGAACAAAGGAATTTCAATGGAGAAAGGATAGTCTTTTCAACAAATACAGCAGTCTAAACATTTATCCACAGTTTCATTTTCCACAACTTCAGTTAACGACAGTCAACCACAGTCCAAAAATAATAAATGGAAAATTCCAGAAATAATGAACGAATTTTAAATTGCCATCGTTCTGAGTAGCGTGATGAAATCTCATGCCATCCCAGGTCCTCCTACCAGGTCATGAATCATCCCTTTGTCTACCTTGTCCATACTGAATATGTTACCTGCCCATTCATCACATAGCAGCCCTCTCAGCAGATCGACTGCAGGGGTTGCAGCAACCCTTGTATTACTTATCATAATGGTGCCAAAAGCACAAGAGTAGTGACACTGTCATATTATTACTGTTACTCTCTTACTGTGCTTGATTTATAAACTTTACTAGACGTATGTATGTATACATACAAAAATGCAGTATATACAGGTTTTAGTACCATCTGCAGTTTCTGGAATTCACTGGGAGTCTTGGAATGTATCCCCCTCAGATAAGGGGTGGGGAAACAATTCAATCGTTAAAAATGGTTAAAAGATTTGAAGGGAAACTTCACCAAAGACAATACATGGATGGCAAATAAATGTGAAAAGATATTCAACACTATTAGTCACTTTAAAAATGCAAATTAAAACTACAATGAAATACCACTATACACCTATTAGAATAGCTAAAATTAAAAAGCCTGACTAAACCAAGCCTTGGGATACACTGCTAGTGAGAATAAAAAACAAAAACAATCGGCCAGGCACGGTGGCTCACGCCTGCAATCCGAACACTTTGAGGCCAAGGCCGGTGGATCACAAGGTCAGGCGTTTGAGACCAGCCTGGCCAACACAGTGAAACCCCGTCTCTACCAAAATTAAAAAAAAAAAAAAAAAAAAAAATTAGCCGGGCATGGTGACAGGCGCCTGTAATCCCAGTTACTCGGGAGGGTGAGGCAGGAGAATCGCTTGAATCTGGGAGGTGGAGGTTGCAGTGAACTGAGATCGCACCATTGCACTCCAGTCTGGGCGACAGTGCAAGACTCCGTTTCAAAAACAAACAAACAAACAAACAAACAAACAAAACAAAAACAATCATCACTTACTGTTCTGGCGCATCATGAAAACTATTTCTGTAAATATTCTGATAGGCTATATTCTTTTTTTGTTTAAATGAAAATATCACTTTACTGTTTTGTAGACTTTTCTTAATAAACAATTAGAATATTTCCCACATTAAGAAGCCTATTTTAAAATAACTGCATAGATTCTACTGTATGATTATATTCTTCTCAGAATAACATCATTAAGGTAAAGTTTCCATGATATACTGACTTCTCAAAGTTTGATCATTACCTTTCTTATATAAATGACAAATGTCTGCACAATTCCCCAAATGGATTGAAGCTGAAGCAATCTAGGAAGTTTTGGACCTCAGAATGCTGTAGGTTTTACTTATAGTTTCTCCCCGACTCCATTCAAATTTTAAAACATAAATTTCAAGTATGGGAAGGTGAACTTCAGTCAAGAGTTCAATTTCTGGATTAAAACATCACAAAACTAGAATTTTTAAAAGAAACCAATCATTCTGTAGAATTTTAAAATTTTAAATGTATTAAAACTCCTACAGGTACAGTTTAATTTATACCATAAACATTTACTTATGCTCTGGTAATAATTTGATCATTGCTTTTGATTGGAAGAGTTTTAGGGCAGAATTAGTAAAAGCCCCACAGCTTGCTAATAGAATTTCACTATAGCTTCCATAGTTTTATTAACTGGTCTTATATATTTGGGTATACATCTCTTCTTTAAAAGCCTGATATAAAACATATTGATAAACTATTTGCAATAAAATTTTTATAAGGCAAAGTTCCCTAATTTCTTAAAAAATTAAACCTATTTTCTTAACTAAGTTCCCTAATTTCTTCCTAGTCTCCAGAACTGTGAGAAATAAAGGCGATGACCCTCCTCCTTCTGGCTTATGGTCAAGTCACTTAGTAGTCTAAGAGCTATTAAAATTTTACCTCTAAGGGAAACTTTATGTAAGAAATTTGGAGGTACAACACAATGAGATTCAAATAAGGTATAAGATAGGCATCACAAGAAATGAGATTCAAATAAGGTATATGATAGGCATCGTAAGAAATCAGGATGGGCTTCATTTCTTATGATTCCTATTCATAGAAAAAGATTTAGAAGGACCTACGAATTCTACAATGAAGAACAGAAGAATTAAGGGGAGGGGGAAAAAAGATAATTTTTATTTATTTTGTTTGTTTGTGTTTTGAGACAGAGTCTCGATCTATAGCCCAGGCGAGGGTGCAGCGGCGCGATCTTGGCTCACTGCAAGTTCCGCCTCCCAGGTTCACGCCATTCTCCTGCCTCAGCCTCCGGAGTAGCTGGGACCACAGGCGCCAGTGACTACAGGCGCCTGCCAACACGCCCGGCTAATTTTTTGTATTTTTAGTACAGACCCCCGGGGTTTCACCGAATTAGCCAGGATGTTCTCGATCTCCTGACCTCATGATCCACCCACCTCGGCCTCCCAAAGTGCTGGGATTACAGGCATGAGCCACCGTGCCCGCCTATTTTTTTCTTTTTACTGTTCTGTGATGTTGATTTTTTTAAGCAATTATACCTTTTTGCAACTGTAGGACCTGTGAAAACTAGAAGCTTTCAATTGTTTTGTACCATAATCTTCTGTTATTTAACAAATAAAAACAGTTCTACAGAAGTTAAGAGAGCCACGTTTGTTACAATTATTTGTCTAAATAATAGTTTTCTCAGGCTTCTAATTTGATACTTGTCTGTGGTATAATTTAGAAAAAGATCAGTGGATCCCTGGCTCCTCAGAATTCTACACTTTCCAATATTGGGGAACTACTGCTAATCGTAAAAGCTACCACTAAGTGAGACCTTACTTTGTGCCAGTCATTGGGTTAAGCATTTCACATTCATTACCACAGTTAATCATTAACCCTAAGAAGTAAGCATTATTACTACCACCACCACCACCACCACCACCACCACCACCACTACTACTACTACTACTACAACATTAGTCTACTACTACTACTACTACTACATTAGTCGTCTACTACTACTACTACTACTACATTAGTCTACTACTACTACATTAGTCGTCTACTACTACTACTACATTAGTCGTCTACTACTACTACTACATTAGTCGTCTAGTACTACTACTACTACTACTACTACTACTACTACTACTACTACTACTACATTAGTCTCCCCTTATCTGCACTTTCACTTTCCACAGTTTCAGTTACCTGCAGTCAACCACAGTTTCAAAATTTTAAATGAAAAATTCCAGTAATAAACTATTCATAAATTTTAAATTGCACACTGTTCTGAGTAGTGTGATAAAATCTCACGCTGTCCTGCTCCATCCCACTAAGAATATAAATCCTCTATTTGTCCAGCACATCCACACTGTATATACTACCTGCCCATCAGTCATTGGCATTGTCTGCTCTCAACATCTAACCATGGACATTATTATGGCTCACTGATCTAGGATCATTCAAAGCAGATAATTCTCCTTCTGGCATATGGTTAGAAGGTCAGTAGTAGCCTAAAGCTATGTCACAAGGCCTATGTCACTCACCTCACTATCTCATCATGTAGGCATTTTATCATCTCATATCATCACAAGAAGAAGGGTGGTTATAGCACAATAAATATTTTGAGAGACAGGGAGATAATCCACATTCATAGAACTCTTTTACGTATATTGTAATTCTATAATTGCTCTATTTTATTATTGTTGTTTTAATCACTTACTGTGCCTAATTTGTAAATTACAGTTTATCACACAACACATATATACGAAAAAATGGTACATATAGGGTTCGGCACTATTCATGGTTTTAGGCATCCACTGGGGATCTTGGAACATACCCCGAAAATAGGGGAAATAACTGTAGTGCTGGAAAAACTGGACAGACACAATTAAATAAATGAATCTAAGTATAGATCTTACACCTTTCAAAAAAATTAACTTGAAATGGATCATAGACTTAACTGTAAAATGAAAAGCTATAAAACTCCTAGAAGATAACAGGAAAAAAATCTAGGTGTCCTTGAGTTTGGTGGTGACTTTTTAAATACAGCATCAAAAACACATCCATGAAAGAAAAAATTTGGTAAGTTGAACTTCATTAAAATTAGAAACGTCTGCTCCGAGGAAGACACTAATAAAAAGTCACACACTCTAGGAGAAAATCTTTGCAAAATACTTATCTGATAAATGTTACCCAAAACATACAAAGAATTCTTAAAACTCAACAATAAAAAAACCAACAACTCAATTAAAATTGGACAAAAGGCTTGCTATGTTCTGAATGTTAGTAGACTCGCCTATCAAACTCATACACTGAAACCTAACCATCAATGTGATAGTATTAGGAGGTAGGGCTGCTGGGAGGTGATCGTGTTATGAGAGCTCTGAGATTAATACCCTTATAAAAGATGCCCCAGAGAGCCTGCCTTGCCCCTTCCCCAATGGGAGGATACAGCAAGAAGGCACTATCTATGAACCAGAAAACAAGCCCTCACCAGACACTGAATCTGCCGGTGATCTTGCACTTCCTAGCCTCCATAGCCATGAGAAATAAGTTTCTGTTATTTATAACCCACCCATGTTTATGGTATTTTAGATACCTCAATGGATTAAGACAAGACCTGAACAGTTACCTCACCAAAAGAGATAAACATATGGGAAATAAACATATAAGAAGATGTTCAACATTATACATCATCAGAGAATTGCAGATTAATACAATGGCATACTACTACTACACACATATCAGAATGGCTAAAATCCAAAACACTGACACCACCAAAGGATGGTGAGGATGTGGAACAACAAGAACACTCACTCATTGCTTGTGGGAATATGAAATTATTTTACACAGCCACTTTAGACGACAACTTAGCAGTTTTTTACAAAACTAAACTTACTCTTACCACAGCAATTGTATTACTTGTTATTTACTCAAATGAACTGAAAATATGACCACATAAAAACCTGCACATGAATGTTTACAGCACCTTTATTCACAATCATCTAAACTTCAGCTACCCAAACCAAGATGTCCTTCAACAGGTAAATGCATAAACAAACTGTGATATATCCATACAATAAAATATTATTCAGCACTAAAAAGAAATGAGCTATCGACTGGGCACAGTGGCTCACGCCTGTAATCCCAGAACTTTGGGAGGCTGAGACAGGTGGATCACCCGAGGTCAGGAGTTCAAGACCAGCCTGGTAAAGATGGTAAAACCCAGTCTCTACTAAAAATACAAAAATTAGCTGGGTGTGGTGGCGCACGCCTGTAATCCCAGCTACTTGGGAGGCTGGGGAAGGAGAATCGCTTGAACCTGGGAGGTGGAAGTTGCAGTGAGCCAAGATTGGACCACTGCACTCCAGCCTTGGCACAAGAGCAAAGCTCTGACTAAAAAAAAAAAAAAAAAAAGATATGAGCTATCATACCACAGAAAGTTATGCAGGCACCTTAAATGCATATTGCTAAGTTAAAAAAAAAAAAAGCCAATCGGAAAAGGCTATATATACTGTATGATTCCAAGAAAAGGCAAAACCATGGAAATAGTAAGAAGATCAATTGTTACCAAGTGCCTGGGGGAAGGGAAAAATGAATAGGTGTAGTTCAGGAAACTTTTAGTGCAGTATTTTGTATGATACTCTAATGGCAGATACATGTCCCTATACAATTGTAAAAACTCATAGACTGTACAACACAAAGAGTGAACCATAAGGCAAACTCTAAACTTTCATTAATAAGTATAAATATTGGTATATTGATTGTAACAAATGTACTACACTAAGGCATCAGTAATATCGGAAACTCTGGAGATGCGGTTGGAATGAGTGTATATATGGCAATTCTCTGTACTTTCCACTCACTTTTCTGTAAAACTGGAACTGTTCAAATAGACATTTCTCCCCAAGAAGACATAAAAACCACCAATAAGCACATGAAAAGATACAGAACAGCAGAAAATGCAAATTAAGATGACAATAAGATACTACTTCACACCCACGAGGATGGGTATAATAAAAAACTGAAACAAGTACTATCAAAGTTGCAGAGAAATTGCAATGCTCATACATTGTTGGAGGATTGCAAAATGGTACAGCTGTTTAGAAAATAGGTTAATATTTCTTCAAACTGTTAATCATTTAATCACTTTACGGCCCTGTGTTTCCATTCCTAGGAATACACTCAAGAGAAATGAAAACCTTCTTCCCCACAAAAACTTGTACACAAATATTTCTAGTAGCATCATTCATAACAGCCAAAAAGTTAAACAACCTAAATGTTCATCAGCTGATGAACAGATAAACCATATGTGGCATGTCCATACAATGGAATATTATTCAGCCATAAAAGAAATGAAGTACTGAGACATGCTACAACAGGAATTAACTTCAAAAATACTATTCTAAGTGAAAGAAGCCAGACACAGAAGACTGTACACTGTGTGATTCCACATTGTGAAACGTTCAAGATGGGCAAATCCATAGATAGGTAGTAGATTAGCATTTTCCAGGGCCTGGGGGAAGGAAAGGATACGGAGTGACTGCTAATGGGTACACAGTTTCCTTTTGAGATGAAAACATTCTAGAATTAGAGAGTGGTGATAGTTGCCTAACTCTGTGACTATACTAAAACCAATGAGTTATATCCTTTAAAAGGGTAAATATACATCACATTAATTATATCTCAATAAGGTTGTTATAAATAAATGTATCAAGCAGCTGACCACTTACAAAAAAAGAAAAAAAAAGGTTTCAGTGAAACTAGTCAAAAGAGTAACTTTAACTCCTGATATTCAACACTGCTTTTGACCTTACCTCAGATACATATGGGAATCTGAAACAGTATAAACCCAAACTAACAGTAAACTCAAAAAAAGTAAGCAAACTTAAAAAACACATTATGCCTTATATCAAGTTTTATTTCTCTTTATCTCAAACCATTCAAGACACTGAAAGCCAGAAAGAAGAAATTCAAGACCACAAATACCAAAGATCATGCCTCCATTTTTTCTCAGTGGAATAATCAAGGAGGCAATAAAACTATATATAATTTTAACAGCAAAATCAATACAGCTCTTCCACATCAATCTTTGTTAAGTCCCTGAAAATTCCATTAAATTTGTAAAAACGTATTTTACCTATCACCCTACCTAGGTACTTGGGAAAGTATAAAAGTAAAATAAAACAGTCTGTATCCTTAAGAAACTTTGTATGAAAGTTTTAATGAAACGTTGCATGAAAACCTGCCTCTCAGGTTTCCCACTGCAAAGAACATCATTACCAGTGGTCCCAGCTGCTGACCTATCAAATCCATTCTCTTGCTGGCAACAGGCAAACCTTCCCAGCTTATATGACTGAGAACAGCAGGTATACTTAATGGAGACCTTTTCCCAGGAAAAACTGAACTCCTCTGACTTGGTAACTTTGGTTTGAGGACTTGGCACACCGCTATGCTGTTACTTTCTTAGAGCTATCCTGGTAATGCAACACTTTTCCTATCCAACTTGTAGCTGTCCTTCCCTTTTCTTCCACCTAATTTCACCCTCCACTTGAAAACTACAAATTTCCATGACTTAACACAGTGCTACACATAGCACAAAGATTACTATTTCTTTCAAGTTTTCTGTCAGTTTTACCAGCAAATAGATTTTTTACAAGTGACTTAAATGGCTATATAAAATACTAATAATTAGGTGCCTGAAAATAGAATCACCACATTTAAGAGGAAGTAAAACAAATAGGGGGAAAAAACTCACGCGAATAGCAGTGTGTAGTAACCTAGAAACTTAGTTATAAGGAGTTTTAAAACTTAGAAAATGCTCTCATAAAACTTTGTTTCATTTGATTCACACAACACTAAAGAAGAGAAAAGGGGGCGGAGCAAGATGGCCAAACAGGAACAGCTCCAGTCTCCAACTCCCAGCGCCAGCGACACAGAAGACGGGTGATTTCTGCATTTTCAACTGAGGTACTGGGGTCATCTCACTAGGGAGTGCTGGATAATCGGTGCTGGTCAGCTGCTGCAGCCCGACCAGCGAGAGCTGAAGCAGGGTGAGGCATCGCCTCCCCTGGGAAGCGCAAGGGGGAAGGGAATCCCTTTTCCTAGCCAGGGGAAATGAAACACACAACACCCGGAAAATTGGGTAACTCCCACCCCAATACTGCGCTTTAAGCAAACGGGCACACCAGGAGATTACACCCACACCTGGCCGGGAGGGTCCCATGGCCACGGAGCCTCCCTCTTTGCTAGCACAGCAGTCTGCGATCTAACTGCAAGGCAGCAGCGAGGCTCGGGGAGGGGCGCCTGCCATTGCGGAGGCTTAAGTAGGTAAACAAAGCCACTGGGAAGCTCGAACTGGGTGGAGCTCACAGCAGCTCAAGGAAACCTGCCTGTCTCTGTAGAATCCACCTCTGGGGACAGGGCACAGCTAAACAACAACAACAAAAAAAGCAGCAGAAACCTGTGCAGACACAAACGACTCTGTCTGACAGCTTTGAAGAGAGCAGTGGATCTCCCAACACGGAGGTTGAGATCTGAGAACGGACAGACTG